>NC_088931.1:82897500-83147500 GCF_038396675.1 Hydra vulgaris
GCCAACTTGTTGGGGGTATTTTTGTTCTCACGCTCCAATCACCGCAATTTTTTTGAGAAACATTTTCATTTGACTTAACAACATTCTTGATTTTTTTTTGACTTAATAAATTATTTTTTTTGACTTAATTAATTAATTTTTTTGACTTAATTAATTAATTTGACTTAACAACATTCGCACGATGCCTAAAAGTGTCATATCTGAAACATCAAAAAAATCCTGCCCACGCCGCTGGTAAAGCAATATACGAAAAATAAAATTTTCGCAAGAATCACAAGCGAAAAGAAACTTGCTAATCGATTCATTTCGAAAGAAGATTTTTGAAACCTACCGAAAGGACTCAGTTAAAAAATAATATCAGTTTTTTACTTCATAAAAATTTGCATGCGCGATAATTGACACTTATGAGTAATGAGCTTTTAATTACTTAGTTCATTGAACGGATTTTTTTAAATGGAACATTTTAATCTTGTTTTTATGACGAATTTCAAGTTTTCTTCCGTAAGTGACCGTTCTTCAAGTGGATTTATCGAAAATTTTCCTTTCGAAATAAATTTTTTGATCATTATTTGAAAAAACAAACTAGTAAAAATTTAATATGTTGCTATACTGAAGATAAAGTTTCATTACAAACAGTTTGATATATACAGATATTTTATTTTCACATTTCTTGCAGTTAGGCGAATAAACTTCCTTTATAGATTTCGAAACGTAGTTATTAAAAGCGCTCATTTCTCAAGTGCTACTTCCGAAAGTGAAACTTTTGGAAGTTTTGGAAGAGCATTATTTGAAATAGCAACTTACGAAAGTCTAATTTTCAGAAGTATTATTTGCGAAAGTTACTTTGACATATTTTAATGCTTCTATATATTCGTTACGAATAAAAATAAATACTAATTGACAATTAGTATTTATTTTTATTCGTAACGAATATATAGAAGCATCAAAATTTGTCAAAGTAACTTTCGCAAATAATATAGTATTACAATTAGTAATTGTATATACCCTTTTGAAAGATTTTTTTACAGAAATCTTTGAAACCTTTCGGTTAACAACCCTATTACAAAGGCCTAAAATAGCAACATAGGAAAAATTATCCCAGATAAGTAACATTCCTAAAATTGGATTTTATTATACATTGCCTATAAATTTTCATTTTCATATTAGTGATATATAGTATTGGAGCCAGCGAGAAGGGAAGGTGGTGTTGGGGGTATGACACTCACTATCTATTACCATGGAACTATAAGAGATGGACGTGCAACCTATTGTTTTACATCAAAGAGGCCGCAGAAATTAGCGAGCCATGCGAGTTTCCGACAAACTCTAAATTTTCACCCGTCAACAAAAAAATCTATTAAAATGGCTGGCCTTAGTTTTTAAACAGAAACTCTGATCACGTGGTATTAGTTTAAATTTTATAGCATTTGTTTAATAAGACTGTTCAGGATAAGTAACTACTTCACGTGTTGACAAATTACTAAACAAATTACACCAAGGAAAAGGAAATCAGTTGTCGGCACGAACAGATTTTCATCATTTTTCCAAGATAAACATTTGTAAATTTGGGAACTTTTTTCGTGTAAACAAAGTTCCATCAATAATAAAATAGATCTGTAAAGATAATTTTAATTTAAATTTCATCAATAATAAAATAGATCTGTAAAGATAATTTTAATTTAAATTTCATCAATAATAAAATAGATCTGTAAAGATAATTAGTTCCATCAATAATAAAATAGATCTGTAAAGATAATTAGTTCCATCAATAATAAAATAGATCTGTAAAGATAATTAGTTCCATCAATAATAAAATAGATCTGTAAAGATAATTAGTTCCATCAATAATAAAATAGATCTGTAAAGATAATTATAATTTAAAAAAGTGAAGCGAAAAGTAAAAATGCTTAAATAAAATTTTTAGTTAAGGTCTGGTTTCATGCAACTCCTTGGTCCTTCATTCACCAGCCTTAGTTTTGTGTATTTTTTTAGTATTATTTCCGATATGTCGCCATTTTTTGCCTCGACTACTCTATAAGCTCCATAATATATATTCCACTGAGCATTGTTTTTTAGTAGGTGTATTTTCTAATGGGCTTTTTTATAACTCGTTTGATAATGCAAAACCTTTTAAAAAGTTATTCAAGTTAGTCAAGGCACATAATAACCCATTTGTTTTTGTCAAATAAAAATTAGTTTATATATAGGGGAGAGTGGGGTAATGGCGAACGCGGGGTAACTCCGAACATGGTCAAAACAGCATTGTAAAAAAATAAATTCGACAATTTTTTTTTACCTGCTGAGAAGGGATCCTATGCTCAGTTCCAGACGTGCAGTAGTGTAATGAAGCTGCGGATGTTGTTCACTATAATTTGATTTTAAATTTTTCTGATAATTTTATGCAACTTTTTTCTTGAGTAACACTCTGTTGTAGCTTCTATGGAAATAAAGTCACTCCTTTTTTTTGTTTTTGTTGCATAATATAGTTTTTAGACTTAGTTATTACAATTAGCTTTTTATTCGCTATTACACAACAGTGCTTGTGATTGCCCCCCAATGTGTTCGGAATTACCCCACGTAGGCAGGGTAATTCCGAACACCAATGGTTTTATTTCTGGCATAAATTTTTATTTTATAATAAGATTTTTAAAAATTCCTTTTGAGGGTTTGTGACTGAGTAGTTAAACTAATTGATAAGCAATAAATATGATCAATTTTGTATAACTGGTGTCTTTAATTCGCATTCCCGCTTAGGTGTTCGTCAATACCCCACTCTCCCCTAGCTGGTAAATCATGCTATGTTAATATTAAATACTTAGTTATTCTTGCGGTTTGCCATAAATTGATTTGCTAAATTCTTTAAAACTGTGACAAATTATTTTTTTCTTTATTGTATTTATATTCATTTTATGTATGAGTTATTTATCCTTAACTGTATATATTTCTGTTGTTAAACATAAAAATAAAAAATTCTATAACATTCATAAACAATAAGTCAAAAAATTCTATAACATTCATAAACAATAAGTACAGCAATGTAGTAGATGGTGTAGTTCCCTGGACATGAAACCAATATTCTCTAAGTAGCTACAAAACTAGGTGATATTTTGTATTATTTGTTTTTTTTTATATTTATATATATATTCGTCATTTTTAATATAAGTTTGTACAACACTTTACCGTGAAATATATGACTGGAGCAGTAGAAGACAATAGTCTTATCATCTTGCCCCATTTTTGTCGTTGACAAAATATAACAAAAATATAAACCAAATACAAATATAATAAAATATTTATAATACATATAAATTTTTTATTTTTTTTTATTTTTATTTTTTTTTTTATTTTTTTTTTTGCAATGAACATCATTAAATAACCAAGTAAGTAATAAAATAGAATTTCAAGAAAAAGTGAAGATTTAAAATGAAAAAGGAAAAATTTTAAAAATAAGAGATTGTTTCATTAATGTTGAGGTCTAGTAGCTGTTGTTTTACAACGCATTTAAAATGTTGGAATGAGTTTATAGTTTTTATTTTGTTTGTTAGAAATGAGTTCCACAATTGGGGTCCTCTGCTGGATATTGAGAATTTAGATAGTCTTAAAGTGGTTTTCGGAATATAGTAGTTCTTGATAGAGTATTTTGTTTGATATTTGTGATTGATAAGGCGAAAAAAGTTATGGAAGACTTCAGGGACCAGATCATTTTTGAGTTTAAACATGAACTGAAGAATGCAATAGATATTTTGTTCATAGATATTAAGAACTCTCAGTTCCTTCATTAAATGTTTAGAATTGGCATTTCTATTTGCGTTTGTTAATATACGGCATGCTTGTTTCTGTTTTTTATATATTAAATCTAGTTTTGATTGGTAGGTACTAGCCCAGGCAATATTGCAGTAGTTAATATAGCTATGTATATATGCAAAATAAAAACTTTTAAGGCATGCATTATTTAAAATATATCTGGTTTTATGCATAATTCCAATGTTTTTAGATATTTTGTTTTTTAATATATTAATGTGGTCTTTCCAGCTAATATGTTCATCTAAGAATACCCCGAGGAATTTGACTGAGAACGCTCGATTTAGTCTAACTTTGTCTAATAGAATATCAGGAAGTTTTAATGGTAGTTTGTCTGAATTGTATGGTTTTGTGAAAAAGATATAATTACTTTTCTCAATGTTGACAGAAAGTTTGTTTGCTTTAAACCAATCGCTCAACTCTTCAAGTTCCTGATTTACTGTATTAAAAAGTGTAGTAATGTTAGAGTGGGTATAGAAAGCTTGAGTGTCATCTGCGAAAAGAATGAAATTCAATATACTGGAAGATAAAAATATGTCATTTATATAGATTAGGAAAAGCAGAGGTCCTAGAATAGACCCCTGGGGAACACCACATGTGACGGTTTCAAGAGGAGTGTATGTTTTATTGTAAAATAAGGCTTGTTTACGGTTTTTTAGATAGCAACTGAACCATTTTAAATTTTTATTTTTTATACCATAATTATAAAGTTTGTATAGAAGGATCTCGCGATCCACTGTATCGAAAGCCTTTGAAAGGTCGATAAATACTCCAAGGGTATTTGTTATATCTCAAATTTGTTATATCTCTAGTTATACATGTACTAAAGTAGTTAAGTAAATGATCTCAATTTCTATATTATTATCAGTGTTATTTCTTAAAATATAAGGAATATCTAGCTATATAAAACTAAACTTAAAATCTATTAAAATTCTATTGTAGCCATTCTTGACGATTTTTTTATTATTCAAATAAACATATGTAACTTATATCATTGTATAGAGCTTGACTTGACTTAAAAAACGAGGGGTCATTCGGCCTTTGAAGTTAAGCGGATCTAAAGTTATTGAATTTTTTGTAGTGCAATAATTGATGATTTTTTGACGAAAGGTATAGGGCTTGAGTATGGAAAATTTGCATTGTTATGGCACCGAAAATTTGCATTATGTCACGCAAAATCAAAACAAAAAACGTCATAAAATATGCGAAGGAAGATAGTTATATATATATACATAGTTTCTATATACAAATCCTTAGAACCTATTCTTCAAGAAAACATAAATAAATACTTGTTATAAAAAGAGGAAAGAGTAAACTTGCAATTTCCACCTGGACACTATTAAAAAACACTTTTTTTTTCTATAAAAATAAACCTTGAAGTTTTGAAACGCTAAGAACTAAAAATTTATGTATAAAAGTTAAAAAGTGTGCACATTCCATTTGATTCGTCATCCCTTTTTTAATGTATACGGAAAGTTTTATAAAAATTGGATGTGTTTTGGTACTAAGGAATCCTAACCTCTAAAAGCTTTGTTTTAAAAAAATGTTCCCGCTTCGAGCTTTTTTCTTAAAAGTGGTCTTAAGATATGGATAAAATTTAAATGAAGCCATATAAACCATAGTACTTTCTATATATGACTGGAAAGAGGTTGAGTAACACTAATTGATGCAAAAAACCTTAAGGTGTTTGCTTAAGCATACAAAAAGATATAAGAGAGTAAAATTCATGAAAGTTACGTGTTTTTTTTCAAACGTCAAATGTTTTTCGTTGAGCCGTGGAATCGCTATCTATTGCTGTTATCTTGAATAACTAAAAGGAAGTTGATGTAACTGGTTAGACGAGACCAAAAGTTTTCGACGAATCCGACAGACTTTATAATTTAATTTCTATTGTTTAAAACAAAAGATTTGTAACAATGCGCAATGAGCATGGTTCGCAAAAAAAAAAAAAAAAATAGGTTGCAAGTCCATCTCTTATAGGCCATGCTATTACCGATATTTAGTTTGATCGGCAAATTAAGATGTTATTATAATTATTAGCAAATCTCAGCAATCGATATATATATTCTTATACTCAGCAAGTATAATTTTTAATCGGCAATTATTCTTACGGCAGTTTTCAACTTACCACCTCCCCCCCCCCCTTTCCCCTGAATACTAGCGAATATACTTAGTCTCTAAATATTTAATTTCATATAAGCGATAAGAAGTACCAATTTATTAACGCTAACTTCCATCATTTTTCTCAACAAGCTTGAAATTTAATGCGAAAGCTTATGTATGCAACGTTGTCATTACATTCATAATTAAAACTTTATCATTTTCTCATTTTTTCAACGTACGGACAAATAAGCACAGAATTGCGCTTAAATTGGTTGGCGTATTTAGGTTATGTTTGTTACATTTTAAGTACATTTAAGCTTCGGCAATTTATTTATTCTAAAATGCATGCCAAATGTTAAACGTATTAATAGAGTTTTCAAAATGCAAAACATTTAATAGCATTTACCGAGAGGCTCATCGTCCGCATTTAAAAATGCAACTTCCGCAATTAAATCGTGTAAAACTGTAAAATAAACATTCTGTTAAATGGCAGCGGTCGCTTTATCAAACCAGAAAATTTCTTATCACTTTTTAATTACTTAAAAAATGCAGAATATCTATCATTTTAAAGTACATTTTCACTTTTTGTTAAAAAAAAATTAAGTTACGATATATTTTTCCCAAAATAGTGTTGTTTTTTTTGTATCAAAAATTTAATTTTTAGTCGTATATAAACTCATTTAATTATATTAAATATGGCTGTATACTAGGCAGCAGCAATTTTTGGCTTTTAATTGCTTCAAGCTGGAGTAGATAGTTTGTTAGAAAATAAGAGTTTTAGCGTGAAAAGTAAGATCTAAAGTTAACTAGAAGCAATCTTATTTAAAAAGTAAGTTTGAAATATCAACTTAAATGAACCGCGTTTAAGACACCATTTTTTGTAGAATTATAAAGAAAAGGTAAGGTTAATGAAATCATTCATTATGAAATATAAACTTGGGTGGGTCATTTAAAGTGGGTCAATTAATACATGAAAATGTAAAATACATTTACAAATGTAAAAAAACTTAAATTTAAATAACATAGAATCGGGAAGACTTGCTACGTTCATATTTTGCACTTAGTTTTATAGTCTAATTAAGCAATTGGTTTTTCTAAAAACAAAATTAAAAATCGGATAATGATACTTTGCAAAAAATTGCGATAATTGTAGCCTGGAAACATAAAAGCCCTCAAGTTTCTGGGGTCCCCCCCCGTCCCAAACATGAGAGCAACAACTTTATAAAATCATTTTTTAAACATGTTGCAACCTTGTTTGATTGTTTTTAAAACAAAACAGTTCAAGTTCTAAATTTAAGAGTTTTTATTGAAGAACAATAAAATAAATTCAAAAATAATTATTACAACAAGATATTTCCGTATTACATTGATTAAATTGCACCAATTTTAAACCAAATTAAAAAATTCCAAATTTTCGTACAAAAACATCAACATTTGAAAACATTCAGCCGTCATCCTGTTTCGCTTAGCATACAAATTGTTTAATGCATCAGAAAAAAGGCGCTCACTTGGTGCACTGGTAGCAGGTGTACATAAAATCATCGTTGAAATGCAATACAATATTGGAAAAACATATTGATTTTGATGCCAAAACTCTAAAACATTTTGTTCGTGCACTGACAATCTTATATATTCACTGATTTCTTTTTTTAAATCTAAGGTTACATTTTTGTCACTATCACTTCCAGAATCATCTTCTTCATCCTCAAATGACAACTTAAATTTTTTTGATTCCTTTGTCACCTTTTTAATTGGAATTATTTCACCAACTCTTTTTGAGAGATAAAAATCTGACAAAAATTCTTTCACAATTTTTAAATATTTCTTTTTTTCGTACTTTTCAAAGAATTGAAAACTTTTATAATTTGGATCCAAAAAAGTGGCACACAATAAAAAGGAATTATTCTCTAATTCATATGAATCTTTGTAAGTTTGTAAAGATTCTAACAAATGTGATTTCAATATTACAATTAAAGGAGGAGTCTCACTTGTATTCTTACTCAGCTGCTTCTCAAGGTACTTTATACTTGGAATAATTAAAGAACACGTTGCATACCTATCGCCAGATAGTAAAACACTTACTTGATTAAAGCTTAATAAAGCATTTACCGTTTCTTTTAAGTTAACCATTTCATCTTCATCGAGTAAATATTTTCTCATATCTTTGTATTGTTGTTTCGAATTAAAGATATCTTTTACGTAGGAGTGAAGCTTAAGCATTCGCTCTGCCATGAGAAACGTAGAGTGCCAACGAGTTTCACATCTTGAATCAAATAAAGTATGTGATTTTTTTCGACACCTTGTCGTGTTTGACTTTCCTCTAATAAATCATTAAGTTGAGAAGAATGATTGAAAGATGTAACAATTTTCCTGCACTTAGTTAATGTTCTTGCAATGAAAAAGAATTTAGACGAAGTATCTTTTTCACCTTCTTCAACTAAATCTATGACATTTTTAACAACTAATTGCAAAACATGTCCCATGCATCTTATTGGTTGAATGTTTAAACAAACTTTTAAAGAATTTAGACAGTTGCGTACGTTACTGGCGTTGTCTGATACTATACTCATTATTTTATCATCTACTTTAAACTTTTCTACGATTTTTAGCAAAGCCTCTTTTAAATTATCTGCATCATGGCGGCCATTAAGGTATGCAAAGCCCAAACAAAAACTGATGAAATTTTTTTTGTCAGAAATGAAATGTGCAGTTGCAGATATATAACTATAGTTTTGACAGGACGTCCATCCGTCAGTAGTAATAGATAAAACTTTAATTGATAATAATTTTGATTTCAAAAGTTCAACTTTTTCTCGATATAAATCAGTTAAAAGAGATCTTAACTTTTTTCGGCAAGGCACTTTATACTTTGGATTTAAACACAAAACAAATTCTTTAAATGCACTACTTTCTACCAACATAAATGGAAGACAACAGGCAATAATGAAAATTAAAAGAGCTCTATCAATCTTATCGCTAACTTCTTTTGACAAGCCACTCATAGTTCGTTTTTTTTTCGGCGTTATTATTTTGTGATCATGTTCAAGATGGTAATCTAATGTACTCTTTGATGTTTTACAAGAGTACTTTTTAGGTCTGTTACTATTACATTGATTGCTGTTACTATTACATTGATTGATAGAAAGTCTGTTACTATTACATTGATTGATAGAAAAAACTAAATGGACACTTTTTTATCCACCTTCAAAAAAACAGAAACTGCCTCATATCATGCCAGACCTTTTAATTGATAATATAATAATAAAAAGAGAAAAAGTTACTAAGTTTCTTGGAGTATATATTGATGAGAATCTATCTTGGAGAAATCATATTGATAATACCTCCAATAAAATCGCTAAATGCATCGGAATTCTCTATAAAGCAAGAAATGTATTATGTAAACACCAGTTAACACAATTATATTATTCATTTATACATTGTCATTTAAACTACGCGAATATTATATGGGGAAGCACTCATAGAACAAAACTAAAATCTCTTTACCTTCATCAGAAACACGCAGCTCGCGCAATAAATTTTAAAAATCGGTTTTTTCATACGAAACAACTTTTTAAAGAAATGAATATTTTAAATGTATATCAACAAAATGTCTTTAACATTTTATGTTTCATGTTTAAATGTAGAGAAAATTTGTTGCCAAACGTATTACAAAATCTTTATTGTATGAAACCTAAAAACAAATATAATCTTCGAATTAATAACAATCTTATTGCCCCTTTTTTTTTTTTTAATTAAGGTTTTACAATAAATTGTGTAGGCATAAACTGCCTGTCAACCTAATTATATAATACTTGACAATTACAGAGTTTGTATAACTAATAGAAAATAAAATGTGGATTAGTCATAGAGAAGCCATTCATTTTTTAGATGATTGTCTAGAAGCAGTTTAAACGTTTTTAAAGATAACGCTGATACAATGTGATTAGGAAGAGAGTTCCATTTATTTATTATTCTTAGAGAAAAAAAATTCATACGTAAATTTAATCGCGAAGATTGTTTTTTTAGTTTATATATATGACCACGAGTAATAAATTTACTATCTATTTCAAAAAGACTTTTGTCACTATTGTTGTTTTTGCACCATTTGTAGACATTGATTAGGTCTGCACGAAGTAGCCTGTATTTTACAGTTGTCATATTTAATGCCAACAATCTTTGTTCATACGGTAGATCCTGTAATCCATTGATTCGTTTCGAAGCTCTTCTTAACACATTTTCTAGTTGCCGTTTGTCTTTGAGAAGTCCAGGGTTACAGATTGATCCACAGTATTCTAGGTGAGGGCGGACTAGTGCTGAAAATAGTTTTTTGAAGGATAATAAGTCTGGATATGATGTAAATGTTCTTTTTATTATTCCTATTATTTGTGTGGCTTTGTTGACTTGAATAGTTGTGTGTTTGGAAAATAATAAGTTCGAATCTATGTGAACACCTAAATCTCGTTCGCAATTTGTGGTTTTAATGTTTACTCTTATATTTTTTTCTGGATCATGCATATTATAAGTATGGGATTTGTTGTTGTTTCCTAAGTGCATTACAGAACATTTATCAATATTAAATTTCATTCCCCATTTTTGAGACCATGTAACAAGAGCGTCGATGTCATTTTGTAATTCTTGCGCAGATTGAGTATTTTCAATAGAACGGAAGATTTTGGTATCGTCAGCAAAAAGAGCAGCTTTTGATTTGATTACTTCAGGGATATCGTTGACATATATAATAAAAAGTAAAGCTGAAAGGACGGAGCCTTGGGGAACTCCACTTTTAACGGGTACCCAGTTTGAATAATTTCCATTAACAACAACTCTTTGTCTACGGTTTTTCAAAAAGTTTTTAATCCAATATAGTATTGATCCATTTATACCATAAGCTTTAAGTTTCGAAATAAGAAATTTATGTGGAACTTTGTCAAAGGCTTTTTCAAAATCAAGATAAATGTTGTCGATGGGAATATTATTATCAAGTGATGACGTCCAATAATTAATTACAGTTAAAAGGTTAGTTAAACAGGAATGATCTGGACGAAATCCATATTGGTGTGGACTTAATAAGTTATTTTTAATCAGGTGTGTCATAATATGACTTTTTATAATTTTTTCAAAGATTTTTATTAAAGTACAAGTTATACTGATAGGTCTATAATTAAGTGCTTTTGATCTGTCACCTTTTTTGAATATGGGTGTAATTGTTGCGTCTTTCCATATTTGGGGTATTGATCCACTCTCAAGTACTTTGTTAAAAATAGTAGATAGATGTTTAGACATTTGAAAGCAAGTTTTCTTAAATATTATTGGGTGTAATGCATCAGGGCCTGGTGATTTATATGAGTTTAGACTTTTGAGGTATGTTTCGATATTTTCCGGACTTAGATCAATATTGTTTGTTAGTGGATTTACATTTTTATATGTTAGGTTAAATGGTGGTGTTGCTGTTATTTTTTTGTTTGAAAAAGTATCAGCAAAAAAAATATTGAATAGATGAGCTTTATCTAGATCAGTAGTTGCAACAATATTATTGTATTGGATGTCAGGGAATGCTTCTTTGTTTTTTCTTTTTGATTTGACATACGAGTAAAATGCTTTTGGATTTTGATCTATGTCTCTCGCCAGTTTTTTTTCAAATTCAATAATTGCTTTTCTGCACGCAGTTTTTGCTTTGTTTCGTGAAATGCGGTACTCATTATATGTTTCTTCATTTCTGTTCAATATATATTGACGATATTTCTCTCGTTTAAATTTAAGTTCGTTGATTATTTGAAAGTCAATCCACTTTGAGCGTTTTTTATTATTAAAGTTAGATTTTGGGATATTATTGTTGATAGTAGTTTTAAGTTTATTGAAAAAGATACTCCATAGTTGGTCTGAGTTGGATGTTGGACAGAGTTTAATATTTGCAAGGTCTTCATTAATTTTGTCATAGTTCCCTTTTGTGTATAAATGCTTTGTATGGTATTGTGATAAATTTATAATAGATTCAATCGATACAGCAAAGTAGAGTAGTTGATGATGACTTTTGCCAATGGGTGCTAGATGAGTTAAAAAGGAGATCATGTTTTCATCAGAAGTAAATAAGAGGTCAATTGTAGAAGGATTTTGGTTTTGTCTGATGTGTGTTGCATTTGAAATATGTTGGGTTAAAAAAGAATCGCGAATATTTTCAGTAAATTTAATTGATTTAGAGGAATTTGTAATAGGCTGTTTTGGATTTTGCCAGATGATATCTGGGTAGTTAAAATCTCCTATAATAAGAATGTTTGGATATTTGTTTGAAAGTTTGGCAATATGTTGATTTATGCAGTTAGTGTTTTCATCGTTACTATTTGGTGATCTGTAATATAAACTTAACAATAACTTAGAAGTTTTCGTTGCAATTTCACAACTGAGCGATTCAGATGGAAATATATCTAGGTTTATTAGGGATGACTTTAGTTTGTTATGTATAAATATTGCTAAACCTCTTCGGCAAGAACTATTCTTGTGATTTGTATGTAGTATGTAATTTTCAATAGCAAACTCGAGATCATTAACTTCAATTTTTTTATTTTTAGGCAGAGTTTCTGTTAAAAAAATAATTTCGGGTTTCAGATTGTTTACAATTTGTTTGAGCTCGTGGCGTTTATTTAGGAAGGAGTCGATGTTTGTGTATATAGCTTTGACGGATTTAATTTCAGTAACTTTTTTAATGGTTTGAAAATTAATCCAATTTTTTATAGTTTTTTTATATTTTTTGTTTACTGAAATTAAGTTTGATGACTTCGTTGCGCCTAATGCACCATCGAAAGGGTGAGTTTGGTTCATTTTCAAGGAGAATTTGGTTTTTCTTATTTCTTTCTTTTCTAAGTTGAGAATCGATTTGCCTTTCGGCGAGTGTCATATCTGGATTAATGAAGACGTTTGTATATTTTATCTTTTTGCGCAATTCCCTAGCGGCAAGTAAAACTTTATTACGTTCGCTGTTTTCAGGAAGTACTGCAATAATGGGCGGAGGAGTTTTTGAGTCTTTTTTGTTTTTTAATCTTATTATTTTAATAGGCTTTTCATTGCCTTTACCAATTTCCTCAAATATCTCGTCAATCATTTTTTTGTCGTCGTTGTTTTTTTCAAGTTCATTTATTTTTTTTGATTCTGGAATTCCGAAAACGATAATGTTCTTTTCACGCTTTTTTTTTTCTTCCTGTTCAGATAATATAGTTTTGGTAATTGAGTTTACAACAATAGCTTTTTCTGCAGATTTATTTTTGTGATAAAGATTTGACCAAAATGTAGCTGAACTATTTTCGGTTTCTTTTTTCGATTCTAATAATTCAATTCTTTTTATAAGTCTTTGAATAGTTTCGTTTTGATCACGTATAATATCGGATAGTTCCGAACAGCTAAGTTTACCTTGCTTAATCATGAATATTGTTATGATGTCGTGTCGATTTTATGAAATTAATAATGAATAAATAATAATAATGTAAAATAAGAAAATAATAACAGGATAATAATAACAATAATAGTAAAATAAAATTTACAATTAAAAAAAAAATCTGAAAGAAAAAAAAAAAAAATATATATATATATATTTATTATGTTTATTTATTATGTTATATATTTTGTTCCAGAGATAAGGACCTCGATAAGAAACAAAAAACTGGTCTTTGCTTTTTGCCATAAAAGCAAAGACCAGTATTTTGTTTCTAATCGAGGTCCTAATCTCTGGAACAAAATAGTCTTACCTAATTTTGATTTATCTACCCAACTTAATGTTGCCTCTAACAAAAAAAAACTTAAAAGAATTATATTTTTAATTGAAAATATTTTGATTTACTTTTAATTGTTTTTTTGTTTTGTTTGTTTGTTTATTCGTTGTTGTTCTATTTTGTATATTTTATTTATTTTTTAATCTTGGCTTTTTAAAATTTTATCTTGGTTTTTACATGTTTTTGCATAAAGTTGTATTATTATTATTATTTCACTTAAGACATTGTATTTTTATCAAAAATTAACCATATATTGTAAAGGGCTTCATGACAAGATCCACATGATCTTCTAGAAGTCCTGTCGTTACTAATGTAAAAATTGTAAAATATAATTGGTTATTGTAATATTTTTAAACGGCAAAATATTTAAAAAAAAAAAAAAAAAAAAAAAAAAAAATTGCATATCCATTTTGATGTTTCCTCATCGATTGAGTAATATTCGTATGTAGTTTTAGCTGCTTCTTCAATGGACTGAGCATCAACTTCAATTTCTGTTTGACCGGATGAAAAACTTGAACTTCTTTCGCTATCGTTATGATCTGCAGGGTTTTGTTCATCTATAGTCTTTCTTTTATCCAATCTTTTTTTCGTCAGATTCATCAAATCAGATATTGGAGCAGCATATTCAATTGGAGAAGACGTATTATTTTTCGACATAGTTTAAAAATGCAATTTCTTAAAGTAAATTTAAATATATATTTGAGAATAACGGTTTATCTAATATATAGCGGGAAACCATTACTTTGAGGTGTCAGTTAAGACATTCCTTAAATTTTGTTGTGTTGAGAAATTATATGAACATAATATGAATTAAGACAAATAAATCAACTTAAAGACATTCATTAAAATTTATTGTTTTTAAGAAATTTAAAATACGTAATATAATTTGTGACAATTAGGTAATAAAAATGTTTTGTTTGTACCTAGTATTGCCCCACATTTTCTTTCATTGAATTAAATAAAAATTGGTTTGTTAGTAGAACAACTCCGCCAAAAACAGCTGATACTTTATACCGAATACATAATTAGTTATCAGCATTTTAATAATAATTTAAAAAAAAAAAAAAAAATTGAGAGTTGAACAAGATATATATTCAATTACACAACATAGAAATAATAAAAAACATTAATTGCGTAACAAATTGTTACGCAGTTAATGTTTTTTATTATTTCTATATTGTGTAATTGTTACTAACAACTACAATCATATTGTCGTCACTGTAAAAACTGCGTTTTATGAGTGTAGAACAAAATAAATTAGGTATTATTACCTCAAAAAATGATTGCTGGTATTATATAAAAGAAATCCGAAAAAGCTTCTGCATACAACACATTTCAAAAATATGGCACCATTTTTTTTCTAATAGTTTAAGGTTCACTTTAATTAGAAATTGAGATTTCAATCTCAATTTCTAATTAAAGCGATTTAAATCCAGATTTAAACCGCTTTTCATTGAAAGTTACTTAGTAATAAGGGGGGAGTAATTGGATACAGTTTTTTTACTATTACAAAACTCCAAGTGTATATCTCGCAAACTTAAGAAAAAAAAATTTTCTCCAAAAACTTGAAAAACTCTGAAAATCAACTTTGAAAAAGATGCCATGGAGATCTAAATTGTAACTTACAGCAATTTGTTATTAAAAAAATGGCGCTCAAACCACTTCACAACTAACACATAACAAGATTTAAAAAAAGTATTTTTTGGGTAAAAGTAACAATATATTTTTCTCAAATTAAAAACTTAGTCGACTAAATTTAGTCAAACTAAAAAGTTAGTCGACTAATTTTAGTTACGCTAAAAAGTTAGTCGACTAAATTTAGTTAGACTAAAAAGTTAGTCGACTAAATTTAGTTAGACTAAAAAATTAGTCGACTAAACTTAGTTAGACTAAAAAGTTAGTCGACTAATTTATTTACGCTAAAATGTTGGTCGACTAATTTTAGTTACGCTAAAAAGTTAGTCGACTGAATTTAGTTAGACTAAAAAGTTAGTCGACTAAATTTTGTTAGACTAAAAAGTTAGTCGACTAAATTTAGTTACGCTAAAAAGTTAGTCGACTAAATTTAGTTAGACTAAAAAGTTAGTCGACTAAATTTAGTTACGCTAAAAAGTTAGTCGACTAAATTTAGTTAGACTAAAAAGTTAGTCGACTAAATTCAGTTAGACTAAAAAGTTAGTCGACTAATTTTAGTTAGACTAAAAAGTTAGTCGACTAAATTTAGTTAGACTAAAACTAACCTTAACTCCCACCCCTAATTCCTAAACGGCCGCAGTCAAAGAGTCGAACAAGGTGGCTATGTTTCTGATTAGTTGGATGTCCTCAGTGGAGTTCCGCAAGGTTCTGTAATAGGAGCCCTTCTATTTGTTATCTTCATCAACGATATGCCAAGTCTTACTCATCACTGCTGTAAACTATTTGCCGACGATACAAAACTAATAGCTGTTATTAAAGACACCTCTGACTACCAACTTCTCCAAGAGGACATCGATTGCTTAGTTAAATGGGCACACACATAGAACATGAGTTTTAATGAAAACAAGTGTAAAGCCATGTTCTTTGACAAGAGATTTTACAACCGCCTCAACACTGCATTTATTGATAATTTGCCTGGCTCGCACGCAATGTTTACTATAACTGACTGCATCGGTAACTGCCGCAGTCTTAGTGAGACCACCTATGAGCGTGATCTTGGTATCATGGTGTAGCCAAAGCCAACGCGGCACTAGGCATGTTAAAAAGTCCATTACACTATTGGGACATTAACAGCTTTTGTGTGCTTTATACAACTTATGTACGACCACATCTCGAGTTTTGTTCTGCTGTCTGGAACCCCTATTATTGCGGAAACATAGATGCTCTCGAATCAGTGCAAGAAAGAGCCACTAAACTTGTACCTCATCTCAAGCGTTTAAGTTATCATCAAAGACTAGCCGCAATAAACATTCAATCACTTGAGGATGTAACTTAATACAGTTTTTTAAACTATACCACGGCATTAACGAAGTTGAGCTTTGAAAAAAAACTTACTAGCTCCAGCACTAAACGTGCAAGGACCAGCCAACAGTCTCTATGGCCAATGTCATCATCTTCAACGTCAAGTAGTAGAGAACTGTTTACAAAGAGAATTCTTCCTCTATAATCGCATTGTACCTGACTGGAACATCCTTCCAAACTCTATCGAATCTGCCGCGTCAGTTAACTCCTTTACTTATTTTTTTCAAAACTTTTAATTAAAAACAAAACGATTTGATATTTATCATAGCGGGGGTTCGTTAGTTGTCCTGCTTGAAAATGCTTAAACATTTGCTATAAATCATGTATAATATTATTATTATTATTAATTAAAGCTGGCCTCGAATTTTATAGGGCAGGTGTGGTGTAAAATCAATTTTTTCTGGTGCCGAGCAAACAATAAGTTTTTTTTTATAGCATTTCTCATTTTGATTTTTTTTTTTTAATTATATATTTCGTCGTTAATAGTATTTACAATAACAATGTTCATGAATAAAAAACAATATATGACAGGGGCAAAAAGAAGACTATAGTTGCCTTATCACTAAGCCCCGTTATAAATATACCGTAAATTACAATGCTAATAAAAACCGTAAAAGTTACATATGCTATAAATTATTTCAAATATGCAACTCGTTTTCCGCCATCACGTCAAGTTGTAAAGATATTTGGGTTCAAATCTTTAGTATTTGGGGTGAAGTCCCTAATATTGTCGAAAAAAAAGTTATTCAAAAGTATATCAACCTGGGTCTCAAAAGAAGCGTATTTTCATAGAGATTTTAGAAAACATAAATATTTTTCCCTAAAACTTATCGACAAAAAAGTTATATAAAAAAGTACCAAAGATTTTTTTAAAAATTTTAACAAAATGTTTCTCAGCAATAATACAAAAAGTACTTATTTTTATTACAAACAAATAACATTTTTCAAATCTCAATGAAAATAAGCTTCTTTTGAGACTCAGCTTGACATACTTTTGAATAACTTTTTTTTCGACAATATTAGGGACTTTACCCCCATATACTAAAGATTTGAATCCAAATATTTTGACAACTTGACGTGATGGTGAGAAATGAGTTGTATATTTGAAATCAAAATGAGAAATGCTATTAAAAATAAAACTAATTGTTTGCTCGGCACCAGAAAAACAAATTTTTTTTGTTGGCCTGTGTTATTAACGGTTACTTGTTGCTGAGCAACAATATTTTTAAAACTATTGGTAATAATCACTTTTAATTGGCTATTAATCACTTTTAAATTTTTCTTTACAAATCAACCTGTTCGAATATTTTTTGTTGAGGGTATAACACTTAAACTTTAACAACGTTAATTAACGAAATTTTTTTTACCGGTAATTTAAAACTGTGATTAAATTTACTTTCAGAATAATTATAACAGTAGAGTAAACTGGGGTAAGAGTAAACGATTTAGCTTCTATTTCAATTATTTTTTTTTTTTAAATAATTGAATTTTTTATAGAGAATTTTTTACATTAAATAAATGGGTAAATTTTTATTTCAAGATTAAATTCGTGTTCCAGATCATTGATTCACAATTCCAGATGTTCTAATTAGATGTTTATACTGTTTTTTCTATTGTTGTCATATCATAACCTTAACAAATAAATATGTGATATATAATCAACTATATTATAGTAAACAATTACGAATCTTTCTGTTCAAACAGCTGACAGTTGAGTATGGGCTTTTTGCTGTTTCGACAACGACTTATTACCAAAAACAACAAAGTAGTTTAAGTTTTTACCATATAATATTTGATAAAGTTGTTATTTTTGGGAAGTCATCTCAATAAACTAATAGTTAGTTACTATGACAAAAATATATTTCCAAGAAATATTTTTATACTTTCCCGAAGATTTAGTCACCATAGTTACGGACTCTTCTATGACGTTAGTAATACTAGTCTTAATATTTTTAATCAATTCGCTTGATGTCATGTCTAATAATTGTTTCGTCAATATTTACTTTTGCTATCAAAATAATAAATTTATTTTATTTTTGACTAAAAAATTTAATTTTTGTGTTAAAAATAAAACATCAACACTGTCGCGTTAGATTTTATCAGGTAAGTTCATTACTTATTTTTTTTATTTACATATTTATTACCTAACAAATTTTGATCAATCCAAAGGTCCCCTTCAACAATTTGAATAAACCAGGTAATTTCCAGATAAGACATCCGCTAAATATGCGATTTTTCACGGTCACCGTAAAATTTTATTTGTTAATACCATAGTTTTTTATTATGTTCTATTAAATTTGAACAAATTCAAGTTTCTATAACACTGTGTCTAACACTATATAACACTGTGCCTAACACTATGTCACATTTGATAACCAATAACGATGATTAGTAATATAAATATGATTCTTATTAAGAAAAAAAAATGGTTAAAAGAATTAATGATATGTCTACAAGAGACCAGAGAATACAGCATTAAGAGTGGAGAGCTTCTCAGCCAGAACACAGAAGTTGTGTGCGAGAATTGCACACAATCGACTCTTCACCATTGACACCCGGTTCATCGCAAAAACAAGTCGGTCGCAAATTGAAATAGAAATCCGACCGACAAACATACCGAACAATCGAGGCATTAAATTCGATGTTAGATAATCTTAACAAAAAATATGCGAAATTGAAAAAGCGATGCAGGGGAATACACCAACAACTATTAACAATGCACCTAGATCTAAAACGAGGCGTTTGCTGCAGAAAGTATGTGTGTCCAACGAAGTGTGAAAAAGTTTGCTTTTCCATAATGCTCAAGTTGTCGGAATACGGGAAAATTATCAATCCTTAACAAAAGAGAAGAAAAAGAGTTTTCTTGCAAATTCACTTTGACTCAAGTATTAGAGGAAATATCAACTATTTGGAGTTTATAAGGAAGAAGCAGGTGTTTCTTTTAAACGTATGAGAAAATCTACCAGAAGATAATTTAATTTTTTCACGATCACAAGGATACAATTGGTCAAAAACTTAGACAGATGTTACAAGAAATTCTTGATCGCTATAATAACAGTAGAGCAACCGTTGGAAAAAAAGAAACATTAAAAAAACAGAAAAAACAGAAAAGGTTACTACCAGATTCGATAAAAAGTTTTCATGCCAAGCTTTTGTCTGAAAATGTGTCATCCAGCTTAAGTTACACATTATTTACAAAGCTTCCTCCATTACGGGTGCGTAAACCAACCATGAAAGACCGTCAGACATGTCAGTGCAAAAGACATGAAAAGACATTGAAGATGTTTGCAGTGTAATGGTGAAGACAATTCGTAGCTTGTAATCCTAATTCAAAAGTTTGCAATTATCTTAAATGTGAAACATGTTGTGACAGTTATCCAGATTAAAACCTCATTGGAAATAAATATGTGGTGGTGGTCATGGAAAAATGCTGTTGTTGAAAAAAGAATGCTGCCGATGAGATTGTTAAATACAAAGTTGTTTGCAAAGAGCAAGTGCATGGTACGGTGACAGAACTTGTAACTTTATTTTGTGACTAATTTAAAGATTTCAAGGAACATGTTTCAACATACGGACACAGTACCAATTTCATGGAGACCTCTGTCGGCGTGCAATGCTTATAGATTCTAATGAATGTGTAATACATATTGATTTTTCTGAGAATTGGTCTTGTAAGTATCGATCAGAAATTTAAAATGTCTATTTAAAGACTCTCATAGTCAAGTTTCCCAACATACTGGAGTTTTGTTCTAGGCTCAAGATACCAAGTTATCATTCTGCACGATTTTGAATTCTCAAAGGCATGATCCTCCAGCAATATGGACTCACCTATCACTAATTTTGAAATATATTCGAGAATCTTTTCCGAACATTTATATCATTCACTTCTACCTAGATGAACCAACATCACAATTTTGACGAAAGATCAAATTTAGGGTCTTCAGCACAGTATTACACGATTTTTGCTTTGAAATGGGACAGCTGTAATTCTTTGAAAGTGGTCACGGAAAAGGAACCGTTGATGGGTTTGATGAAGTACTCAAACGTACCGCAGATGTGTGTCTAGCTTGTGCTCACAATATACCAGATGCCAAAACATTGTTCAATGTATTAATTGAAACTGGAACCCACATTTAGCTTATTTTTATTGATAAAAATGAAGTAGCAGCTATCGCAAAGACAGTTCCGTATTTTTTACCAGCAATACCCGCTAAAATTTGCAAATTATTATTCCCTTGCTTTAAAGTGCTATTTGCAGGAAGTAGCTCCTTTTAATTACTCAAGGTCAGGTCAGGTTCAGGATCATCACGATTGCCCTGCTACTGATATTATGTAACCCTGTACTAACTGTCCCATGTACTTCTGCCTTACATAGTCTACTTTTTTAGGTAAAGGCTAGGAGAAACAAACTCCAATATAAAAATCCCCTGTCTTGGGGCTCTCGGTTGATTAAAAGCTAGAGATGGTGTCTAGATAAAAATAATCATCTTGGGAAGATGTTAACTGCATCTTGGGCAGATGTTAACTGCGTTCATCTACTGTTTTGTAGGAGGCCTCCTAGCCAAAGACTTTAGGGGTAAGCAGAATAAAAAAAAGCTATGCGTCAATGTGTAAGTGTGAAAAATGAGTACACGAAATGTGTGTAAAACTGACGTCAAACGATACAGAAGACTTTTTGTGTCCCAACTGTGATAAAGCCTAATACTAGATAAATGATATAATTTTTTTCATACTTAACATATTCTAATTTTGAAAATAATACTTGCAATTACGACATTTAAAAGACTGTTTTCAAGATTAAACTAAGTTGTCAACACCGTCGCAATTTAATTAAAGTGATTAAAATTTTAGCTTTTTTCAAACTAGATTCATAAATTTTAATTTACTATCGAAAATTCAACAACGGCTAACATTTAAAGCTGGTTAGCATAACCTAAAAGTCAATTATATTGGTTTTTTGGGGTTAGGTAAGTGAGACCGTGGTGACAAATCGTATTTCGTAGACCATTGTTATAAAATATTAATAAAATCGATTTTTATGAAAAATAAAACTAGTTAAATTTCAGCAACAATTGATTGAGATAATATTATTAGATATATAATTGATTGAGATAATAAAGAAATCAAGTTAAATTATTAAAAAAAAAGTTAAAACTAATCTTATTAAAAGTTAAGTTTACAAACTATTTTAATCAAATATACGAAAAAACTATTTATTAAACAAGTTTGAGTTTTTTCATGGTCAGAAGCAGGTCCGCGCCATTTTTTCATACAAAAAAACTCATCGCCAATTCTGTATTTTTTTGGGTAAACATGATCGACAAACCCAAGACTTTCAACTATAAGCTTCACATTGATACCACATGTTGTTTTGAGTTAGCAATCTTTCTTCCCAAACTCTGCAACACTTCTTGCACCTCCTGATGTCTTTGTCTTGTCGGTGTTGTTGTTAAATTACGAAGTTGGCTAATTACTGGAGTTTGATGCTGACTGATGTTAGATGATGATATAAACTAGGATGAGGATAAAGAAGCAAACTCAATTAAAGATGATAAAGCAGTCTCGGATGAAAATGATGAAGCATGCTAAAATGGCACTTGAAATGTTTGAGCAATTTGTAATTTTATTGATCAACTTTGATGATATCATCTGGAAACAAACCAGTGCACAGTGCACCAGAATTGTATAAAAATGGCAAAATTTTTATAGGTTAAATATAGACATATGATACATGTTTATAAAGGTTTTTAAGGCCAAAGATTTCATTTTTGGGCTCCATTTTAATTTTAGAACGATCACGACTACACAAGTGGTTATTATAGAGATTGTCAAGGGTGGTCATGGGGTTTCTTGATGGTTTTTAAATTAGATGGGAAACGTTGTATATCTGAATATAGATAACTGCTGTTAGGGAATTCAAATTTGGCCATATTCGGTTTTTAGAAGGGGTTATGACCGCTCAAACGGTCATTTTAGTTGTGGTCAAGGGTGGTCCTAAGATGTCCCGATGTTTTTCAGTTAGATGGGACATGTTGTATGTTTAAGTATAGATAATTGCAGTCAGGAAATTTGAAACTGGGCATATCCTGATGGTTTTTCAATTAGATGTTATATGATATATATGTCTAAATATAAGTAATTAATATCAGGAAAATTAAATCTGGTCATATTTGGCCTCCAGGAGTGGTTATAATTGCACAGGTAGGTGTGGTCATGGGTTGTTAAGATATTTTCGTGATTTTTATCTATTTTATGTACTTAATTTTGTTGATATTGTAAGTACAAACAAATAACGTTCAATAAAGTTGAACTTTATTAACATATTTTTTATATATATATATATCTTAAAATCTAGGCGTTGACATACATTATATATTAGTACATCAAAAGCTCCTTGGTCTTCTCAGGTTTATTGGAGTCTTTGACTTGTCCTTAACTCCTTCGTATTCAGGACTCCTTAGTAACGTAGCTGCAAAGTATTTTCATCATAAGATTATAATTTGTTTGAGGCCTGGAGAATTTTATAGTGTAGTGCTCTCTGTCACTTTAGTCTAAAACATTATTATTAGGGTGTATGAAATGACTATTTTTCACAATTAAATTTCTGTTTTTCCATTTTACGGGCGTTATTTAAATAAACAAAACACATTTGACCCAATTAAAGTACAATTTTCTCGATGAAAAATTTTAAAAAAGTTATTTAGAAGACATTAAAACTGAAAGTACTAAAAGATATAGTTTTCTCACTTTTAACACAACGAGAAATTTTTTTTTTTTTTCGTAAACAAGCTAACTTTAACCCTTTACTAAAAAAAACTCTTCTTTTTACATAAATAAAAAACTTTTGGCATACATAAATACAAATAATAAGTATTCTCTTTATTGACGGATCCAGTATTTTATGGTGTTTAAGCTAACTTTGAGCAACCAGACATGTAGCAAACTCCAAGCATTTGTATGTTTATACTTATGTCAAATAATGATGCTTTGAAAAAAACTGCGATGATTGAAGGCTGGGAATAAACAAATAAGCCCCAAAATTTTGTCCCTATCTCTTAGCGTTTAAAAATTATAACCGTATAAAGTTTAAACCCCCTCAATTTGAGGGGGTTATAAATTTTATGGCGAGGGAGGGATAAAATTTTGGGGTTTATTTGTTTCCAGCCGAAATTCTAGTTTATCCCCTCCTCTTTTATAAAATGTTCCATAACTTTTCACAATAACATTAAAAGTGCTGTTAAAAAAGATTTTAACAAGATTTAAATGATTAAAACTGTTCTTTACGCGTCTTCTTCAGTTTTTAAAGCAAAATCTACGGTTGGGTATCATATAATAATAAAAAGCCTAGCACCTACTGCGCTCAGCTGAGCTCATAAAATTTGGTTGTAAATTTTTATCCATATATGAGAGTGTAATTTAAAGTAGATGACATGTGCGACCCAGTGCGGCCTAGTGTTTTTCGGCTTGTGTGAAGGTAAGTTTAAAAGAAATGTTGCACATTTTAAGGGGTTTTATTGAAAAATACTTTAAAAAAAAGCAAGCATAAAAAATAAATTTTCATAATTCTTTTTCTTATTTCAATATTCTTATTTCAGTGGACTAATAAAAACTTTTAAGAAATGAAAATGTTGTAAAATTGTCTTGCTTCCTTTATATTTCATTTTTATATGATTTTTTACATTTTCACCGATAGTTGAAAAATAAAGTATTGCCATTTTTGTAGTAAAATTGATGTACTGAGCTCAAAAATAGCAGTAGGGAAAAAAATATATTAGTTTTAGAGTTCTGGGGTTCTCTAGATTACAATTACAAAAAGAAATTACTCCATTATAAAAGTTGGTTTTGAAGGGTTTTGCTCACCTCTGGCCCACTGTGCAGTGTTTTCAAATCCAGTAATTATCTATGTTTGTGTAAATGCGTCTCCGGAGCTAAAAAGTCTTGCGTGTAGTTGAATGAAACTTTCTTTTGTTGTTGAAATTTGTAGCTGCACAAAATTCTGTAAATAATTTGCGTCAAACTCGTTTAACAAGGATATTTGAACCGATACTTGAAAAATAAAATTTCTAGATGCATCTCATAAATCAGGAATTTTTTCAATAGACATATCAGATCACATTCCGATATTTTTTTCACTTGCACAATATTCAACCTCATTAAACAATACAAAAATTAAAACATATAAAAGACAAATTAACGAGTTTTTTCTTTGCAAATTTAGAGAATCTCTATCAAAAACAAATTGGTTTACTGTTTATGTTCAATGCAACCAAGGGCTTACAAATATGCCTATAACACATTTATAAACATTTTTTTTATTTATTTTTATTTTTTAATTTATATTTGTTCCATAGTATACCTTTTCGTGATTACATAATAAAGATTCGTTAAGATTGAATATACATATAAATATAAAAAAAATCAAAAACATAAATAATAAACAAACTTCTGTAATACGAACTGTAGGAAGAACGCGGGAAACTTGCAGAAGACCGAAAGGTCTTATCATCAAGAACCGCTTTACATTGTCATACATATAAATATATACGTCTAGAAAAATAAAAATATTTACAAAATTTTTACGTAAAATTGCTTCATTATGATTGTATTAAAGTGTAAGATAACAAATATACAAACATGTATCGTTACTTTTTTCTTAATATTACTACGTTTATTGCTAACGCAATGCTTGAAATATATATTAAAGTATATTAAAAAATATGAGTTTATATAAGAAACTAGCAGTGAACAAATTTTGAAAAAATCAGTAAGTAAATTTTTATACTTTAAAATACTCTTTTTAATAGTTTTTTTAAAGCCATTTAAGTTTTCAAGGTTAATAATATTTTGATTAAGTAATAAAAACTTATTCCAGATATGAGGTGCACAATGAGTAATTTTAAATTGCTCAAGCTTAGTTTTGCATAAAGGCTCTAAAAGGGTACTATTTGTGCGCAACAAGTATTTATACTCTGGCTTTTGTTTATAAAGACTATAGAAAATTGAAGGAGTTTTTTGCATTTTACTATTATACATAAGACTTAGAACATTATATATATTTAGTTCAAACAATGTTAGTAAAGACATCTGTTCAAAAAGAGGCTTTGTGTGTTCGTTTTTATTTTTAAAATTAATTACTCGTATAGCATGCTTCTGTTTACGATAGAGAGGTTCTAGTTTGCTTTTATAGGTACTACCCCATGCTGTATTACCGTAATTTAAATAACTTTGAACAAAGCTATAGTAGATTTGTTTAAGTAGCGGCTTTTTCAATAAATGGCGTGATCGGTATATTATTCCGATACTTTTAGATATTTTACTACTTAAATAGGAGATATGTTTATTCCAATTTAGATTTTCGTCAATAAAAACACCTAAAAATTTAGTAACATTATCCCTACTTATTTCTCTATTTTCAATAAACAATTTTGGACGAGAAGATTCAACTTCTTTTTTTTTATAAGAAGGATGAAATAAAGAAAACTTCGTTTTACTTAAGTTAATAGAAAGTTTATTTGCCCTAAACCATCCAGAAATTTTTTCTAATTCTTGATTCATTTCTACGCACAGTTCGTTTATAATTTTTCCTCTATCGGGCATCAAAAATTCTTTTTGATGCCCGATAGAGATCGTTAACATAGATTAAAAAAAGCAAAGGCCCAAGTATTGAACCCTGAGGAACACCACACTTTAATATAGAAGGGTTAGAGAGTTTATCATCTCCATAGTATATAGATTGCACACGTTTATCTAAGTAGCTTTCTGTTTATTTGTTCGTTCTACCCCTTATGCCATACAAAAGACTTAGAGAGATCTATGAATACACCTAATGTAACTTCTCCGTTTGTAAAAGAATTTTTTATTTCATCAACTAGGTGAAGGATTGCGTGTTCAGTTGATGTATTTTTTTGAAAGCCGAATTGCTTGGAGTAAATAAAATTATTTTCTTTAAAAAAAGTATATACTCTATTGTGCATAATTCTCTCAAGTATCTTAGAGAATGTAGAAAGTATTGATATTGTTCTGTAATTACCTATTTCACTTGTATCTCCTGATTTAAAAATAGGTTTTACTTTCGCAGTTTTCAGTTTTTCAGGAAAGATACCTTCCTTTAAGGAGTGTTTAAATATTTTAAATAAAGGAACTTTAGGCTCGTTTTGGCAGTTAATTATAATGTTGCTATTGATATCGTCGATTCCGGTTGCTTTGTTTCTTTTTAGGCTTTTAAAAGCATTGTTAAATTCTAACATGGTTAGTTTTTCGTTATTCAATTCATTTTTATTACGATCTAAATATTTATCGAAAGATTTATTTACACTAGGAACTTGGAATGCAAGTTTAGATCCTATATTAACAAAGAAGTTGTTAAACTCATTTGCAATGACGTTTTCACCATCAATTGTTTTGTGGTTGATTTTTATAGTTTTAGGAAAGCACGGTTTGTTAATTTTTGGTTTACCAATAATTTCATTTAATAATTGCCATGTTTTCCTAGAATCTGTTTGACACTTTTTAATTAGTTTATTATAATAATTAGCTTTAGCGGTTTTTTAATTTTCTCAAAGAGACTTGCATAACTCTTGTATTCCAATTTTGTTTTATCGCATTTTTTTTTTTAAGGTACTTTATATATAATCGTTGTTTCCGCTAAGATGATTTTTTAAGACCTTTACTCAACCAAGGTGAATTTATGTCTTTAAAATTAATTGTTTTTACTACTTTGGGGAAGTGTTTATCATAAAGAAATAAAAAAATATCTATAAACGTATTATACATTAATTTGGTATCATTTAAGGACTCTAAATTTGACCAGTCAATATTGGCTAACTCACTTTTAAAGTTAACCTGGCTATCCAAAGAAAAATGCCGCCTTGTGATTGTTTTTTTTTTAAATTTATTTTAATTTATTTTTGAGGTATTTGTTGAAATAAATATCGGTAAGTGATCCGATATAGATGTTTTAATTACTCCTTTCTTTAAGGAGATTTCAAATAAAGAATTTGTTAGTATATTATCTATTAGTGTTTCCGAATTTTTTGTAATTCGGGTTGGTTTATTTATAAGAGGAATTACACCAAATCGAAATAAATTATTGTAAAAACTTTGTGTTTCTTTATTATTTTCATAATTTAGAGCATTAAGATTAAAATCTCCTAGGATAAATAATTTTTTTTTTTTTTTGGAAGCTTTTCAAAATAATATTTTGAAGATGATTTGAGAATATTTCTGTTGATGTTTGTGGCGGGTTATAACAGCATGATATTAGGGTATTTTTAGAGTCATTGTTAATGATTTCAATAGAAACAAATTCCCTGTCGTAATCAGATATGCATAGGTCGTTTCGTAATTTATACCGCAAACTATTTTTTATGTAAATTACAACACCCCCGCCTCTTTTTTTCGATTTCCTCTGCAAATGCACTCCTTCATAGTTATTTAATTGAAAAAGCGTGCTTTCGTTAAATTCGTCATCAATTAACCATGCTTCGCTAAAACAAATAATATAAAAAATAAAATTGCTTTCCTCTGAGAATATTATAAAGTTTTCAAAATTTGCTTTAGCACTTCTAATATTAAGATGAACAAGAGAAAGGCTCTCATAAGGTTTAAGATCTTTTAAATACTTATTTATTTCATCTGGAAACATGTAAAGTGTTTCCATATTCATTAATGAAAAGTTATCAATAAAGTTTTTGTCAAGGTCATATTTATCAAAAGTGTTTTGATCATTTATTTTAAAAACCTTATCTGAAATGTTTTCAAAAAGACTTTCGTATTCGAACGTTTTCGGATTCATTTTAAAGGGTTTCGTTATTGATATATTATCAATAAAAGTATTCAAAAAATAAATAAAAATTAAATAAACCGTAAATAAAATAAGTAAAAAATTACTTTTTATTTGTCTTCCACTCGCGTACAATAAGCTTGTCGTATGATATGTAAGCAAATTTTGCCGATTTTCTTTCAATTTTCATTTTTTCACGCAATTCCTTTCTTATTTTATTCGTCTCCATGCAGTAATCTTCGTTAATATATTTTTTTCTTTTAACTTTGAGGCATTTCTTAAAATTTCCTCCTTATCTTTAAAGTCCAATAATTTCAGAACAATTGTTCTGTTCTCTTTTACACCTTTTTTACCAGCTCTAAGTGCTCTTTCAATTTTTACATTTTCTACACCCAAGTACTCATTAAATATTTCTTTTACTTTTTTGTTCGGTTTCCAGCCAGGTTTATTATCATCTTCTTTAACTCCGTCAACTCTTACATTGTTCCTCTTTGTTCTATCTTCAATTTCTCTTAGCTTACTGTTAATTTTTTTGAGGTCAGTGTTGTTATTTTGTATTTCATTATGGTTAGATTTATTTTTTATGAAAATATCTAACGCATTTTTTATTTTTTTTTCAATAAGGTCCTCATGAAAATTTAGACTAACCTTTATTTCTTCAACTTCTGTGGCCAGTGTTGATACTTTTTAGCGTTCTCTACAATATTTTTTTCTACTCTGTCTAACCTTTCGTTTAAGATTTTGGTGTTTGCACTAACGATACTTATAAAGTTGCTTTCTTGTTGCTTTAGCGCAGCTTCAAACATTTTCCTTGAACAATACAATAAGCACTTTCCACTTACAGAAAAAGAAATAAAAATTAAATATATGAAATGTCAATGAATTACAAAAAAAAAAAAAAAATCTCTAAGAAAAAACAAAAGTTATACAACAAGTATTTAAAAAATAGGAATCAAAAAAATCTCACGATCTGTAAACAATACAAAAATCTTTTTGAAAAAATTTAAAAAAAATCAAAAAAGATGTATTTCTCCAATCAATTACAAAAACATAGTGATAGTATTAAAAAAACATGAGATATTATGAACGAAACTATTGGTAAAACTAAATTAAAATCAGAATCTTTACCCTCCAGAATCGAAGTAAATGGATTTGTGTATACAGATAAAGAAACTCCGAAAATTTTAATAATTTTTTGTAAATGTTGGCCCAAACCTAGCATCACAAATAAATAATTCAAACAAATCATTTAATAACTATTTTACTGACCATATTAGCTTACATCCTGAAAATGATCTAAAGTTAGAGGAGTTCGAAGAAGCAATAAAAACACTAAAAAAAAACAAAGCTCTGGGCATTGATGATATATCCAGCAATGTAGTAATCTTACCCTTTATAAAAGATCCTCTTTTTAATATTTTTAACTCATCAATTCGAGCAGGAGTTGTTCCAGAAAAATTAAAGATAGCGAAAATTTTACCAATATTTAAAACTGGAGACACGGCATTACTAACTAATTATAGACATATCTCAATTCTTCCAGTATTCTCCAAGCTTCTTGAACGAATAATCTACAATATAAATATCAGCACGGTTTTCTTACGAATCATACAACGGAACATGCAATCATAGACCTCATGAACAACATCAGCTCATCTTTTGATAAAGGACAGTTTGTATTGGGAGTCTTTATTGACCTTACAAAAGCTTTCGATACGGTCAACCATAAAATTCTGATTGAAAAAATAAAAAAATATGGTATAAAAAACAAAACTATTAAACGGTTCACCAGTTATTTAAATAATAGACAACAATGTGTCATAATTGACAATATTTCTAAATCAAAGCTATTAAAAATAAAGTGTGGTGTTCCATAGGGATCAATTCTTGCCGCCTTATTGTTCCTTATATACATTAACGACCTTTTTATAGCTACAAATCTTGATTGCATTATGTTCGCAGAAGATAAAAATCTGTTTTATTCATCTTCTTCTATCGATGACCTTTTTGAGTCAACCTTGAGCTTCAACAACTTAAAACATGGTTCAGTGATAATAAATTATCAATTAACGTACAAAAAACTAAATATATTTTAGTTCATTCAAAGCAACAAAAAAAGGCACTTCCATCAATTCTTCCCTCTCTTATTATCGATTTCAACAATACTGAAAGAAACCAAACAACTAAATTTCTTGGAGTGGTTATAGACAAAAATGTTACATGGACAGCCCAAATAAAGGCCATCAACACTCAAATATCTAAAAATCTTGGTTTACTTTTCAAAGCTAGACCATTTTTATCACAAAAAAACATAAAAATTCTTTACATTTTATTTATACATAGTCATCTTACATACGCTTACATTGCTTGGGGAAGCACACACAAGACAAAATTAATGTCTTTTTATCGATGGCAGAAACATACTTCTAGAATTATATATTATAAAAACAAACATACACATGCTAAACCTCTATTAAAAGAAATGAAAGCGCTAAACATTTATCAAATCAATATCTATGCTAATATACTATTTATGCTAAAATATAAAATGGGATTAGTACCTTTACGTTTCACAAAAAACTTCTTTTATTCAATTACCAATAAGTTTAACACTAGAGCAACTGGTAACTTTATTGTACCCCGAAAAAAAAAAAAAAAAAACTCTCAATTCTCTATCTCTTGTTGCGGCCCCTATTTATACAACAAATTAATTCCGAAATACACCTTAATTACTCTTCCTGACAATATATTTTCTTTAAAGTCAAAACTTAAAAATCTTGTTTTTAATATAGATAATAACACAGAATTGCTCTAGTTCACATGATAAATAAAAACTTGAACAAAAATTGAACTAAAACAATCTACAATGTGAGAAAAGTCTGATTTATATATATATCTAAAAAACATTAAAAAACAAATAAAAAATATAAAATAAAAAAAACTAAAATAAAATACACACACACAAATCAAAATTCAACTAGATAAAAAACAAAATTTTATCACAATATGTAAAATATTTGTGCATAAGAATAACAATGTTTATGTGTATCTTGCATAATACCCAAGGTTCTCGATGATAAGACTTAAGACATAAGAGTTCTGGGGGTCTCTAGATTACGACTACAAAAGAAATTACTCAATTATAAACATTATTAACATGGCAATATACACCTAAGTTTAACGGTTGAAGTATGTGGGACAAATGAGCCGGTAAACATATCAGTCTGATGTTGTTATCAAAATATGTTTAACATGTGTTGCAAATATGTGTAACATTGTAAGTAACATGTGTGACGAATTTTCCAAGACTAAAATTTGAATACCTGTAACTGAAAAAAATTATTTGATTAATAAATTAAACTACTCATTTTAATTAAACCAAACTAACCACCTGGAATTAATTTATTTGCCGGTATGAATACTTTAGTGAGCCATTAACCGTATTTACAACATCCGACTTGGATGTTATAAATACGATGTTTGGTGGTCCCCCAGTTTTTGTACAAACGTGATATTGATTTTTGTAAACAACGAAAAGTGGCAGAATGGTATCGGTAATGTTGACACAATTACCAACTGTGTAATTAATTTTTTCGTTGTTACCAACCAATTTTAAAGGGCGTTTAGCACCAGGCCTGCAAATTATATGCTGTTTACCTTAATTGCTTAAATTTTTTAGATTGATAGCAAAGGCTGCTGGAGCGGAAAACTGAATAAGAAAGAATGATGGGGGGGAAGGGGGATCCGCCTATTAAAGACTGTCATATTTATTCACGTTTTAATGAATTAATAATTATTAATTAATTTAGCCGCGTTAGCATGCTTAATTAATAATTATTAATTAATAATTATTAATTAAGCATGCTAAAGCAATTAGCATGCTTACTCTTTCCCCCCAAAAAAAATTTCGGTTTTTCGCTTATGACATTTTTCCGGATCTGGCAAATTCAATTTTAAAACGAAAATCTTGATCGTCATAAAATTTTTAGAAGCGTCTTTAATTTTGAAGTTGATTTTTTTGACTTAGTAAAGTACTACACTCGGAGAGGAAGAGAGGGTCTGCAAATGGCGCGTATGAGATGGGGGGAGGGGGGGGGGAAGTAGCTTTCATTGAATGTGGATAAAACGAAATTCATCTTTTTCCATAATTTGAAATTAAGTAAAACTTATAAATAAATTTATTATTAAAATTACTCATTGATACTTTTTAGGAGTGAAGTTTTATGAAAATTTATGATGAAATTTTCATATAAAACAGCCTACAAAAAAAAATTTCAAAAATTATTTGAAATCGCTATATAGAGCTGAACCACTTATTTCATATTTTTAACTATTTATTTTTAAAAATCAATACACTACATGGCAGCACATAAAAAATAAAAACTTGCAAAATGCAATTCGCAAAAAGGAGATGGATAGTAGCTGCTTTTTTGTTAATTTTATAAAATTTTTGCATTTATAAGCATATTTACAATATATTTGAACAAAAGCATCTGTCAATAATGGAATTGGGTTCGGCTTCGAAAACCAAATTGACATAAACATTTAACAAGTAAAATAAACTCACATAAATCTACATTGAAGTTAGTTTACAGCAGCGTTATAAAAATAAAACAAATTTGATGTGCAAAGATCGATAAAATTATTTACTTGTGCTTTGTGCATATTATAAAAAATAAACGAAATCTATCGAAATCATTGGAGGCTTGGTTACTAGTACTTATTAAGATTTGGTAGACACACAATTATATACACAACAGTATTATGTTCTTCTTTTCTTGTTGCAAGAACTCGGAGTTTGATAAGTTTATTCACAACATTCACCGTTAGGTCCTGATGTTTTATCCATTTCATCATCAATGCCACTTCTTTCTTCTTCTTTTATTTTTCCCTCTTCAGTAACTACAAAACCTGTTTCGTTATTTTCTATGCAATTATTTGCGCGAAATAAAGCTGAATGAATCGCCTGAAAAATAAAAATATAAACCTTACCGTTTCTTTATTGTTCACAACAAAAAAGATTTCGATTTACCAAATGAACTAAAATCAATATACCTTTTCAATTGCGTTTTCAGGCACATTCTCAAACTGATAACCAGTCTCATGAGTTACAGTTTCACCAGAAATTTTTTGAACAGTAGTAGTCTGAAAAGTAAAATTTTTGTCATTAATCTGTATAAAAAAAATTTTATGAAAAGTTTGGCATTTTATAATCGATAGAAATTTTTAAGGTGACAAGGAAAAAAATTTTATGAACATAAGGGATATAAATTCAATTAAAGACTTAAATGAGATAAATATATATTAAGCAAGCTAAAAATGCAAATATATTAAAAATCTACAGTCACTTAAAAAAAACAACTAAATATAACCACAATTAGTAAATAAAATTACCACAGTAGTAGAAGTGATTGTTTGTTTGTCGAGTAAACCGTCAAGTTCATCTTGGGATAATGAATGATCAGCTTCGTAAACAATAGTTTGAGTGATAACCTCAGTAGGTAGTACGCGAGTTATGATTTGGACATTTTGAGGAGACAACTGGGTATCGTTATCTTGAATTTGCAATGTCTTTGTTTCCAAAAGCACATCTTCCAAACAAACTTTAATAAAAATAAAATATTTAATAAACTTATTTATTTATATATGAATTTATGGTGAGTAAAAAATTTAAAGTAATAAAAGTTACTCTTTCTCTCAACATCAGCAGGTTCCATAAAAACAACAGAATGAGTATCAACAACTGGAACGTCTGATGATTCTATAAAATCATTTGGCAAACAAGATTCTTCAGAAACCTAAAAGTTAGTGTAAAATGTCTGATATTCAAATATGTATGTATGTATGTATGTATGTATGTATGTATGTATGTATGTATGTATGTATGTATGTATGTATGTATGTATGTATGTATGTATGTATGTATGTATGTATTTATATATATATATATATATATATATATATATATATATATATATATTAGTAGTAGAAAATCACTTAACAAAAATTTTTTCCATTTAACACTGTGTTTCATCAACAAAGATTCATCAAAAAATCAGATTTTACTAATATAATTGCTCTGTTCTTTTAAGAACATTGAGCACTCTATTGTGTAGAATACTTTTTAAAGTTGTTTAAATATATTTAAACTTTTTGTTCTTCTTGTTGGTTATCAATTATGATTAAGTTCTCCATACAGGGGGCAGAAATAAAAATTTGGTCACCCATTTATTTAAACCTCTGAACGAAATTAGCAAAGTGGAAAAAGTTGAACATTCCTTTTGCCATAATTTTGTCTAAAAATTGAACTTGAAAAACAAAGCATGTTAAAAAGTCTTCTGATATAGTACTATATAAAAATGGCTAGATAAATAAATCATGTAATTAAAAAAAAATCCAGATAAAAAAATAAATTATAAATAAATAAATCGCAAATCATCAGATGAAGGTGGTCTGGGAAACTTTTTCAAAATTTTAAAATTTTTCTTGAAATTAAGTTCAGTATAGGGTTTTTTTTTTTAGGGTCTACTAGCAATATATATTTTTTTGACAAATATAACAAACAAACAATGTAAGACTAAAACACTACACAATATACAAATGCTTAAATAATTTAAAATCTTGATATATTCTGATACTAAATTTTTATGGTATTATATACTAATATATTTATATTATCAAAATTAAAAAGGTAACTTTCTTATATGATAAGAATAGTTTCTATATATAATGAGAGTTATATATATAATCACAATTGTTAGTACAACATGAAAAATTAACATTTCCATACAGTATGATAAATATGTTAAAGACCCAGGTTAGATGAGGATAGAATAATAAAATGTGATGGAAGACTGAAGGAGTATAATTACAGATACATAACTTAAAGCTAGTTTAATTTCTTATTGAAAATTTATTTTAAATTGGTGTTTATACATCTAATTGTGCTTTTAATGGTTATTAACTAAAAGTATGCTAGAATAAAGGAAAACTATTCTAAAATTTATGCCAAAAAAAAGCAAAACAACACCAAAAAAATGCCAAAGGAAAAAATGCGTATTTTTGCAACTCTCTCTCTCTCTCTCTATATATATATATATATATTGCTGTATCAGTGCAAAACCATAACATTTCAAAATTTATGTAAATTTTAGTTATATACACCTTAAGATTCAGTAAGATTAGGATTTTCAGGGCAATATCAAAACATCTAAAAATGTTTGCTCTAAATGTACTAATACACCTTTTCACAGTTCCGAGATAATATTTATGCGCGCGCAGAAATGGAAGTAAAAATGTAATAAACAAACATTATTTTAGCAGCGATTTCATAGCAGATTTACCAAGTGATACTGAGATCTATCAAGTTTTCGGTATTGTTTGATTTAAATCTTACCTTTTGCAAAATTATATTGTTTATGGCTCTCTCAGCAAATGAAGAAAAGATTCCAGTCAGTAAAGAATCTGAACTTCAAAATCAACTTCAAATGAAAGAATATATAGAAAAACTGAATATAGCTAGTAACGTTTTACCCGACCCTTTTACTTTAAAACAAAGTTGGTTATCTGAACATAAGGGGATGGGTTTGAAACATTGGCCAACAGTATATTTCAATGATATTGATCGATTCCTTTCTAAAAATAATGCATCATCAGACCTCATAAATAGACTTCAATCTGAGTATAAAGAAGGCAAGGCTTATAAATATTTTAAATGTGAATGGGTGAAAGAGATTTACTATCATGAAATCAGTCAATTTTCAAAAATATGTTTTATCAAATCCAGAGTCACACCATCACAAAGAACAAATAATAGAGCATATTATGTATGGGTTGCAATCGAAAAAGATTCTGATAAGCCTGGTGGACATGTGTATTCTGCATACTGCACATGCACTGCAGGAATGTTAGGTTGTTGTAATCATGTTATTGGTTTACTTTTCAGAGTAGAGGCAGCAGTTCGGACTGGAGCTACAAAACTATCGTCAACCAGTGTTTTGGCTAAATGGAATGTTCCTGCAGGCTGCAAAACAAAATTGATCCACAAACCTATAGCTGAAATGACTTTTAATAGTTTTCACTATAAAAAAAAAAATAACGAATTAAGATTAGCAGCAGGAAATGCTGGTTATTGCTCTTATGAATTTGCGACCCCCCCCAAAAAAAAACTTTTGGATAATGGAATTAAAGTACGTAGTCTTCTATATAAAAAACTAAAATCAGTTGCAAGTCAAAGGTGTTTTGTTGAATTGATGGAAGGACAACGGAAGTCTGAACCACTAACTAAGCATACAACTGTTTTACTGGAAGCTGTAAAAGAAAAAGCACAAAAATCTGAAATCAATAACAATCTATCTCAATCAGAAAACATTAGTAACTTTACAAACACATTAACATTAAATGAACTTGAAATAAAAAATATAGAACAGGAAACAAAAGACCAATCAAAGTCAAATGATTGATTTATACAAAGAGAAGGTAGAATAACTGCTTCAAAATTTAGCAAGATTTATACCAAAATGGAAACTCTAAAACAAAATCCAAATAAATGTTCTTTAAAACTTGTTGAATCAATATTAAGTGAAGAGAAAATAGACACATTTTCAACACGCCATGGAATTGGTATGGAGTTCCATGCAAATGTGGCTGTTATAATAGCTTTAAAAAACATGGGCCATAAAAAGGTTAAATCATTTGAGAGTGGAACAATAATAGATAAAGAGCATCCATACATATCAGCTTCTCCTGATTTATTTATAGAATGCTTGTGTTGAGGAAAAGCTTTAGTTGAAATAAAATGCCCTTATTCAATTCGTGACAGTGCACCAAGTAAATCCAACCTAAAACAGCTTGAAACTTTAAATAACGGGGAAGTAAAGTTAAAGTTAAATCATCCCCATTATTTTCAAATACAAGGTCAACTTGGTATTACTTCTCTAAAAAATTGTTGGTATTTTGTATATACAGATCATGGACACTATATAGAAAATATATTATTTAGCAAAATATCTTAAAGAATTTAAAAGAATTTTGGTACAAGCATCTTGCTAAATATCTATTATTTGGTAAGCAAAATATACAAACAGAAGAAATTTTAAAAAACCCTATAATAAGTACTTCGCCACTAAAAAAAAAAAAAAGATCTAGAGCCTGTCTAATCCAGTTTAATTATTACATGTGCAAAAGAAGTACCTCAAAACATTGACTCTTAGATTTGTAAAAAACCTTCAGCCAGTCCAGAACTAAAACTGTTGTATGTTATGGATATTAATTAGATGACTTTTGACAATTCTTTTTTAAATAATGGTAAGAAAGAAACTTTCAAAAATGAGAATTTATATTTGAATAAAAGGTTCAAAAAAGTTTTGCAGCACAAAAAAGGTTTGAAAGAACTCATATATAAATATATATATATATGTGTGTGCATGTATATATACACATATACATTTACATATACATATTATATAACCTATTAAAGTAAAAACAGTTTTGTTATGATGCTATCAAATAAAAGTCAGTCTAAACATATTTTTTTTCTTAAGTTACTCAAAGCTGAGCAAGCAATAATAACATCATCAAATAGTTACAACAATGTAATTGGAAACTCTGTTTCCAAAATTCGAAATGTCTTCAGTCTTCTTATAACTTGTTCAACCAAGATCCTTAAGTTAGCGATTTCCTTTGTTTTCTTTACTTCATTAGGGGTCATTTGAGCTGCACCTTTCCGACTAGGTGGAACAGTGTAGTAGATCAAATGTTCAGAACATTCAGTATTAACATTGAAACCTTTATCATACATTATACGTGAATATTTTGGAATGTAATCTAAGTAGTTGCTGCGATTTGTAATTTCTTTATCTGAAATTGAACCTCCGTAAGCTTTAGAAACAAAAACTATTGATGAATTTGGAGCTACAGATACTAATATTTTTACAGTATTGTGATGTTTATATTCACTCGATGTTAGTTTCTGTAAGTCTAAATTTATTGGTGTTTCAATGAAAAACTCTGTTCCATCTAAAATTGAGTGCAAGTCTTAATAATTTAATTTCTTAAATCTGTTTGGCATTGTCTAAACTATAACATCTTTATTTGGAACAAACCATGTGTTTTAAAAGCGAACTAGAAGCTTTCACTCATGTAGAAAATATTGCACTTGCTAATCCTAAAGATATATTAAATCTGTCAGCAAGATCAGTTGTTAGTAATCCAAGTCTTAGCTTCATTAGCAACATTAAAAATTCATCTTTGCTGCATAACTTTCGTTTTGGTCCAAATACTTTACGTCTTTTTCTAAAATTTCAAAAAACACCAGTAGATGTTTTTTTAGCACCTTGCCATCTCCTTTTAATTAATGGTGATATTGCACTATGTAATTCATGAAACACACTGACAGACATAAGACCAGTGTAAAAGTTAAAAGATCTATCACTTTTTAATAAATGTTTGTATACCGGTAACTTGCAATAACATGATTTGTTTATATTATATTTATATAAAATTTTATCTGGTTTCATAGTAATTACTGATGTGGCTGTGATTAATTTTTCATATAAATTTTTATTTTTTTCAATTTCATGCTGAAGTTCTTTTTTTAAGTTGTCAATTTCATTTTTTAATTCTTGATGCTCTACTACAGAACAACATTTAACATTAAATTCAACATAATCTGATGGATCATTATTTGAAATGGTTGTAATACTTGAAGACTGAATAAAGTTAAAATTGATATCATCAGCAACATCAGGAACTGTTTTAGTATTATTTATTGTTAGTGGAATTTGTGATTCTTGTGGTAAGGTTGTTTGTGACTGATAGTTTAATTTTCGTCGAGAAGTAATTGCATTTAATAATTTAAGTCTTTGAGTTGCATCATAACCCAGATTTAATGAAGGATACCGATTTATAAATGATGGTGCCCTATCAGGAAAATGATCAGAACATACTCTCATTTTCGATTTTATTGTAAATAATTTTCCAGGACGTGATGATGTAGGACTTACACGATTAATTAATTTTCTCCATTTTTCTCTGAGCTCTGGTTGTTTTTTTGCTGAAATGCATGCAATTTAAAATTAAAAATTGCACATATATAAATAAAATATTTTATGATATAATTGATAATAAAATATTATTTAAATTGTTATATGTATGTATGTATGTATGTATGTATGTATGTATGTATGTATGTATGTATGTATGTATGTATGTATGTATGTATGTATGTATGTATGATGTATGTATGTATGTATGTATGTATGTATGTATGTATGTATGTATGTATGTACACACACATAATGGAAAATAAATACTTACTCATATGGTAGTTTGCAGTTGCATAAGTTAGAGCTTCGTTTAACATTGTGTATCTCACATAAATTATCTTTCCACATTTCCAGATTGTATTCATTATTTTTGCAATTAATGACAGCGCATGTTTTTGATCTCTTAAACTTTGTATATGGCATAGGTTCAGTATTTTCATTGTTTTCCATGATAAACCTTAACTGTTAAAACAATTTTTATTTTGACTTTTACTTTGCTTTTATCACTTTAGACATTTAACAAAATATATATATCATTGGTTCAGCACTATCTCTTGGTAAATCTGCAATGAAATCGCTGCTAAAATAACGTTTGTTTACATTTTTACTTCCATTTCTGCGCGCGCATAAACTTTGTCTCGGAACTGTGAAAAGGTGTATTGAGTCTTTTTTTTTTTTTTGATGAAACACAGTGTAAAAATTTTGATTTTCTACTAATTTATTATTACTCTGTTCTTTTAAGAACATTAAGCACAGTTTTGTAGAATACATTTTAAATTATTTGTGTGTGTGTGTATATATATATAAATACACAACTAAAACAAAAATTTAAATGTTTTAAATTAGAAATTGATTAATTGATAATAAAAATAACAATAAAAAAAATATATTTGAAAATAAACCATAGTTTTTTTGTTTTGTTTTAAAATAACTATAAAAAGTTATAATTTTTATATATTTTTAAACTCCTCTGTCTTTAATTTTGAATTTTTTAAATTTGGCCTGCAAAAGAGTTACAAACATATAATTTATAAGAAAATATTGAATAAGATTTAAATAAGCAGCCCTCAGAGGGTCAATAACCGGCAATGCCGACCTCAAAGTGTTTGAGATCAGCAAAATTTCGCCATTTTCATTTCTATGTTTTATGGTAACCACTTTGTGCCAAATTCAATTTGCAGACCGTACTTTATTTTGCTTATTTTTCTAGTGCTACCTGATGATTTATAAAATGAATTAAGATTAAATAATAATTTTAATAATAATAAAAATAATAGTAACAATATAGGTTTTAAATAAGCTTTATATCATAATTCAAGATCAATATAAATATTTTTTATTGAATAACAGCTATTGGGTTTAGGGTTTAAAGTCTATTAAACTCTATTAACAAAAAGTAATAAATAAAAACTAACTTAAAAGGTGGTAAATTAAAAACTAAAAAACAAAAGAAATGGTTTACAAGCAATTGAACATTTTGTTGAAATATTAGAGTCTACTGAATTGACAACTTAAAAAGGATCAGATTAAAGACTGGCTGTCTGTTCTAAGTAATCAAAAAGTTATGACTATTTTTTAAAACTAAAATTTTAAAGCAGCTTTAAAATATCAAATATAAATTTATGAAATATCAAATATTCAAATAAATGAAATCACTTTAAGAGAACACCACAAGAAACCTTACTAACAGCTGGCCTCAAACCAAAAAAACTGAGTTACACAGCTGCAATCTTATTTGGAGATAACAGGAAAAGTTGCATGACTACTATCAAGGAGGCACAAGCAAAAATCCATGAATAGAGTCTATTATATAACAATTTAAAGTCTGGAAGCATTTACAGATATCACAATATGCTATCACTTAATTTGAGCCTATATGTGATTGAGGTCGCAGGGTATAAAAAATGTAAAATATTTTCAGTAAAAATGTTGATAGCAAGATCAACATTTATCAACAGCCAGTAAGTCTGCTGATAGATAAATTATGAAGAGATATGAGCTTATGAACTTAATGGATCTACAAAGATTCAAAAGCAATCAGAAAGATCATACAAAACAACAAATCATCAGGATAAAAACCTTGTGATATTAGGCAATGAAAAAACCCATTTGACAGTAATTGATTTTAATTAACATTGTTTATGTCATGCAAATGTGTGAGGAAGACATTTAGTCTAAAACCCATTGATTTCCTTGAAAAACTGAAATGCTCGAGAAGAATTAGTGTCTAAAGTGGAGTAGCCAATATTAGTAAAGATTCTTTTTAGTAATGAGAACATGTTTATGCAGTTCGGATAAGATGGAACCAAGTTTGTTTGATGCCCAGTAAGTACAAAATATGATCTAAATCCTAACAGCTTATTGTAAAACATGGAGGAGGTAATGAAGTGATTTTGGAATGTTTTAGTCAGGACAGCGTTGATCTGCTCAGTAAATATACTGGAACTATTGATCAAGAAATATACAAAGATATTTGTAAGAGCATTGTGTTGTTGATTGTAGTTATAGACCTACAAAACAGTAATGTGATTTTGCACTTCTAATAAATTTTGATCAAATATCATTGAAAAATTCCTTCTTTTTTAAATATAAACGCTTTGTTAGCGAACTCATCAAAAATTGTTTTTATTTTTTTAATCATTTTTTAATTCACTCAAAACATAATAGTAAACATAAAAACCTTTAAATTTATAATATGTTGGCTTTAGTAAAGTATGTACTGAAATATTATTAAAATTCATTTTTTTTTACCCTGTTCCCAAATTTTTGGACATTACTGTATATATAAAACAAGGTTATGAAAAAATAATAAAGAAATTAGTAATATATATAATAAAAAAACGCTATACATGTATTTAGTTTTCTTAAAATAAAACAAGACCTATATTCAGACGTATTTTTAACAAAGATACCATGTTTGTTGATGTTTATTTAAAATATACTTACTTTTTTATTAATGATTAGATTTTCTTCGTCAGGGAGTTCAGAAGAAGCTGGTCGAACAATAGTTGCTTTAACATCTACAGAAGGAGGATTATAAGTGATAATTACAGTATCAGCATTTTCTTTGAAGCTCATAGTTTTTGTTGGTACATGACCTTTTGGTAAATCACTATGATGGACTTTTGCCAAATCTTTGTTAGTAAGCGACAACCGATAGGATTTTTTTTCTACAGATGCAATATTTTCATGTTTTTCTGTAATAAAAAATAGGTCAATATTTTAAAAACCATTTTATCAGAGATAGAAGTATTTATTTATCAGAGCCTGTAAATATATAATTAAGAGTCATGCAAAATTTAACACATAAGACAGTTCTCAAAATCAAACCCACCACATGACACCACATAATTAATACTGCAAATATTTCTCAGTTAGACAAACTTGACAGTCAAGATTATTGTTTCACAAGTGAAAAAAGAAGTGTAAATAATAAAGGTTTCCATTAACATTAATGCCTATGTGTTCACATAAGGTATCATGTTAATAGACCATGCCTTACACCATGCACAAACACATCTTGGAATCTGTCGAGAATCGGACATCCAACAAACTTTAAAAATATTTATGCTCACTTAGTAAGTGAGCCATCCCTGAATTAATATGGAGTTTTCTACAACCCCAGCTATACAATAATGTGAGCAGACATTGTTAATGTCTATTAACAATGTCACACTCCTAGTGAAGGGAGATGATCCAGGCCCTGTGAATATATATACATATATATATATATATATATATATATATATATATATATATATATATATATATATATATATATATATATATATATATATATATATATATATATATATATATATATATATAACCGTAAAATCTTGATTATAATACACACTTTTTTTTCACATTTTATTCCAAAAAAATGTGGGTGCGTATTACAATCGAGATCAAAAAAATAGTTGTTTTTAAACACTGAACAAACGTATAGCACAGCTGCTCACATCTTTACTCCGTAATTCATCCGCATGTTTAAAGAAAGGTTACCAAACCGAACTCACAGTACGTATCGCACTCGCGTTCATCTAATAAGTGATAGTTGTTGCAAGTACAAAAATTTATTATTTTATTTTATTTATTTCCGTAAAAATGTCTTCAAGACGGTCCTATAAAGCAGCAGAAAAATTATCAATAGTTAAATATGCTGAGTCTCACGGAAATCGAGAAGCAAGTCGTCACTTTTCCATAAACGAAGCAAATGTTCGATTGTGGCGAAAAAACAAAGAAGCTCTACAAATTATGCCCAGGAAGAAAAAGGCGAATCTGGGATTATGACCTATTTTTCCAGAACTGGAAAAGGCTGTAATGGAGTGGGTAGTAGATAAGAGACAGCAAGGTATCGGAGTTTCATGCATTGAAATCAGACTGAAAGCTCTAGAAGTCAAAAAATCTTGTGCCAACGCAACACAATTCAAAGCTTCGTACGGATGGGCAGTTTGTTTCATGAAACGAAATGGGCTTTCTGTTCGTAGAAGAACCACCATTGCGCAGCACGATCAAGAAGAAAAACTTCTTGAGTTCCAAAAGTTCGTGATAAAATTGAGAAAGAAACATAATTATGATTTTTCCCAAATTGGAAATGCAGATCAAACACCCCTGACCTTCGATATGCCTTACAACAGGACTGTAGACCTGAAAGGCAAGAAGACAGTTTCAATTAGAATAACTGGGCATGAGAAGTCTCCTTTCACTGTGATGCTGGCATGTACTGCAGATGGAGGCAAATTGCCGCCGTACATCGTTTTTAAAAGAAAGACTCTTACAAAATTGCAGTTTCCGAAAAGTGTACATATCCGTGTCCATGCAAAGGGTTGGATGGATGAAGCACTGACCATTAATTGGTTAAAATGCGTTTGGGGGCATCGTCCGGGTGGTGCAAGTAAGCCACTTTCCATGTTGGTGCTCAATTCATTTAGGTGTCATCGAATGCCTTCTATCCAGAACAAAATGCGCCAAATAAAGTACAACCTGGTTATTATTCCAGGTGGAATGACCCGTATTCTTCAACCTTTAGATGTTTCTGTCAACAAGCCGATGAAGGAAGCTCTTCATCGTAAATGGAATGAATGGTTAAGTGGCAGCAATCACACATATACTGCTGGTGCCCGTATGCGTCAACCAACTCTCTTGGAGGTTGCAGAATGGGTACTTTTGACGTGGAATGAATTAGATCCGTCTATTATTAAACAAGGATTTCTCCAATGTTGCATTTCAAATAAATTGGACGGCAGCGAGGACGACATATTATGGGAGGATGATCAGGTGTCATCAGATGAGGGTAATGATGAAGATATGTATTACGACGACACTAATAGTTATGACATGGAAGCAAAAACAATAAATGAGCTGTATTCTAGTGAAAGTGATTAAAAATGGTAATTTGACAGTATTTTTTGGCTTTGAATTAAACATTTAAGTTTTTTTTCTAATGGTTTTTTTTTTGTTTGTAAAAAGTTTATTAATGTTAATAAATAATTGCGCAAATTTTAAATAGTCACGGATTTTATAACCTAGGAATTTTTCCGATTTCCAAAATAATATTTTGTTTCCCAAAGAATTTTTAAATTAAAAAGCTTTTTTTAGCTACCTTAAATTTTACCAAAAATCCAAATAATTACTCAGTCATCCAAAACTTTTTTTATGAAACTTCTTAATTGAGAAAAAAGCGCAATATAAAAATTTTAACGAAAATCATTTAATTTACCGCGCACAACAACTTTATCCAAAATTATGCTATTTAAACTATTAAATTCTAAGCAATTATATATAAAAGGTGTTATATATAATTATATATAATTATATATAATTATTTATATATAAAATTATATATAAAAGGCTTTCTGAAGAATAAAATAAACTAAAAAGTTTTGAGTCTGACAAAAAAAAGGACAGAAAATATTGTTTAACTTTTTTAGACAGAAAAACTTATAAAAAATATTTCAACTTTTAGGTTGGATTTCTGCTAATTGGTATTGTGAATAATATTGAAACTTTTAACATCCTTGACACATTTCACAGTTTATCATGCACTTAAATCTTCTGAGGTTTGCAAAATTGTAAGCACCACTTTAGAATTAATGTGTGTCCGTGCAATGTGATTTCAGTCAATTTCCAATACAAAATTGAGGGTAATTTGGCTTATATAGATTATATGTATATATAGATTATTATATTACAAAATTGAGGACAATTTGGTTTATACAAATTATATATAGAGATTATATATATAAAGACCTTTTAGGAGCCTTTTTAAAGATAAGCCTTAAAAATACAAAGAATGTTATTTGAGAAGACAATTGACTTAAAATATAAAAATTTATGTTTAAAAAATGTTTATTAAGAAATATTAGAAGTTGTTTGTTGTATAAAAACAACAAAATCATAGCAAAAGATTTGTACATAGATGATTAACTAGATTTCCATGATAACTTCATGCCATAGCACAAATGACATCATAAAATGGTTCAAATCAATATCTGGAAAAAATAAATGTACTTTCATTCAATACGATATTGACAAGTTTTACCCTACAATTTCGGAAAAAGTTCTTCAAGATTCTTTAAGGCATGCAAAAAAATCACCAAAATTCCTGCTAAATCAATCAAAATTATTTACCACATTAAGAAACCTTTACATTTTCAGGAAACATGTGGATTAAAAACTAAGCAGCTCTAATTTTGATGTCACCATGGGTAGTTTGGACGGAGCCAAATTATGCAAACTAAATGGTCTTTTTATCTTATAAACCATTGTCAATGTATATGGACAAAACACTACCAATCAATGAAGAGATGATGATCTTTGCTGCTTCTATAATATCAGTGGTCCCCAATCCCAACTTTCCCCAATTAGCAAAAAAATAAAATCAAAATCAAAATTTTTCAAGACAATTTTAATATTGATATTACTATCAGACCAAATTGAAAGACTAAAATTTTTTTTGACATCACATTTAATCTATCTGAGAACTCTTTTCAACCTAATAGAAAGCCAAGTGATAGTCCTTTATATATTAACATCAATTCCAATCATCCAACAAACATCATTGTGTCGATACCAAAATGATCAGTATATATATCTTCAAGCAAAGAAGCTTTTGATAGAGCTGCATCATTTTATGATAACTTGCATAATCAATTCTTGCTGATTTAAACATAAGATTGATTTCATTCCAAATATCCCAAATTATAATACAATATCTTGAATACGAAATATTATCTAGTTTTTGATAAATGCTTTCCTAAAGCTCACCAATTTCACAATCTTTTTAACCTGAACAACTTATAGGTTAGTCATAGCTTCCTTCAAAACATCAAGAATATTATAGCTTTTAATAATAAAAATGTACTAATACTCATGAATATAAAAACCAATAATCTAATTGCCAACAAACCACCTTAATTATATTTGCAATATAAAAACTCAAAAGAAGAAGTATATTATTACATTAGGCTGAGAAAACCTGCAAAGAGAGGTAGTATAAACATATAAGCTCTTTCTTTATGAAAGTAACTCCACTGAACTTTTGAATTTGTATGGGAATGCAAAAACAAGGGTTTAGAGTCTCTTAATCAAGTAGAGCCATTCACATCATTACATCTCAATTTACTTAGCAAACAAAATGAGCTTACATCAAAGTGCCACAATAAAAATAAATTTCTAATTAAAAATTTTAATACCATCAAAGCGGACATAGCATTTTTGTATATAATTTATTGTTGTTACCTTTTTTTGTTACATCTAATGATCGCTTTTGCATTAAACTTTAAGCTATGTATTTAAACATATCTTACTATTTTTTTTTTTTTAGTTTTTTAGTCTAGTTTAATTATTTAGCTTTTACTATATATACATATATATATATAACTTATATTGCTTATTTAGGTGAGCACCCTGAAAAAGTCAGCAAACCAAAAAGCACTTTAATTATTAGTTGCGGTAGTGGTGTAGTGGTAAAGCGCTCGTTTCATAAGCGAGAGGTTCGGAGTTCGATCCCCACCACATCCCTGGTAGTACCGCGCTCAACTTGTTTCTCCGCGCAGTGGTCTTGTTTGTCAAGGTTCTTGTTTCGGAGTTATAGAGTTGAGAGAGGGTTATAACCACTATTAAGTAGCCTCCTCATCTGTAGTGGCCTTCTCGGCCTTGAGGAGGTGAATAACAAAAAAAAAAAAAAAAAAGTTATACAATCAACTAATATGTAGAGTGAAGTAAAGAGTTTTAGAGTGCTTTCATATGAGATGCAGAACTGAAAAAAATGAAGCTAAAAACGAGCCAAAACATATTAATAGAGTAGAGTGCTTTTATATGTGAACTGAAAAAAAGTAAAAAGAAAAAAGGTGATTTAGAAGTTGATGAAGAAGAAAGATGACCAACAAAAACCACAAAAAAACGCTTATAAAACCATTGTAAATATTGCTAGGAAAGGATGAGCTTCTCATGAAAAAAGAAATAGTGATATACATGAAAGTACAAAATTTTAAACCAACTGGGTGCACAGTTGAGAATGGATGGCTTCACAATTAGTAGAAGTGGGTTTTATCTCTGTTTCTTGATAAAGCACAACTTACATCTTGAAGGCCAGCATCATGTGCCAACAGTTTCTATAAAACTAATCAGCATGATCACCATGCTAAACATATTGAAGCATTTTTCTGTACTGCTACAATAACCTGGAAGAATTGCCAAGAATAAATAAAGTGTTTTTTAAACCAAGATAACAAAGCTTGTGTTTCGATCAACTAGCCATCAGATCAGAAAACCATTTACCGCTGACGGCATTTAGCTATGGACTTAATTTTCAGAAATTGCTGACACTCAAAAAGTTTGATATTATTACCAAAAGTGGTATTAGTTGATTAAAGAAATTAAACTTAATGCTGACAGTTGACTGTTGCCAAGATTCATCTAATAAGAATTTAGAATTGCCTAGATTAAATGCCCACATTTATAGGATTTGAATTTAGAATTGCCTATATTAGATGCACAGATTAGATGCACAGATTTATCTAATTAGAATTTAGAATTGCCCAGATTAAATGCCTTCATTATCTGAAAAATGTGGCATTTATGGAAGAAAATTAGATGCACAGATTAGATTATCAAAAAGTGATAAAAATTGTAGTAGAGAAATTACTTTTGATGTTTTTGAAGATTTCTTGCTACAAACACTCCTAAAAGAAGTGCATTTAATAAAATAAGTTGAAAGAAAAAACAGCACAACTTAGTAACAACATCCTTTTTTGCTCTTCAAATCTGTACCAAAAAGAAGGATTTTTATTCACTATGGGAATATGAAAATAATTGTGAATTACTTTACATGTCATTTATGGAAGAAAATCTTGATTTGATTGGAATGATTGTTCGCCAATGTCTGATTTTGCTATTTTAGCATAATAAGCTTTTAATTTCAATTGAGGGTGTTTAAAACACATTTTCTCAAATGATTTTTAATGCATAATTTTATAAAGCTCACTGATTTGCCAAGTTTGTATTTGGTCATTTTGATATTTGTACTCACCGTGAAAATGAAAGATATAAATCAACTGATAAAAAATAATATAAATAAGATAATATAAAATATGATACAACTTATAAAGTTAACATTAACGTTAATACAACTTATAAAGTGGATAAATGACAAAAATTGTTATTAAATAAAAAATTATAAAGTTTTAAAACAAAGATTTGATTTAAAACAAAATAATTTCAATTTATATTTAAAACTATAAGAAAAATATTAGCCTTTTTTTGCTAGTTTTTTTGTTTTGGGAGTCTGTCCATTTTTCAGGTTTGTTCAGGTTTCATGCAATAGACACTTTACTGACTCAATGATAATTTTTAGATTGAAAAATATTTTATAATCATTAGTTTTTCATAGAGAGCTAAAAAAAAAGATTTGAAGATTTGTTTTATCTAAGATTTGATCCCATATTTATTAATATTTTAAAAATATTAAAAAAATTTGATATATCACCTCTTACTGCTTTTACAAAACCACCTCTGCCTTGCTCGACATTAGAAACATCTGTTACTGTGTAAAGTATTTCTGTATGAGGTCCACTTTCTAATGGTTGTCGATAATCTGCTTGATCTTGACGTGTTACAACATATCTAAAAGTTACATTAATAAGGTGTATATAATAAAATATTTAAAAAAAAATTATTTTTATGTAACCTAAATTGGCCAAAAAGTAAACATTTAATTTCTTTAAACAAAGCTTTTTTGTAATCTTTAAGTATAACATTCCTTTTTTGAGAAATTAATTTTATCGATAGATTAAAAAAAAACAAGAGAAAAAAATTGAGCTGTTATAAACAATAAGCAATTTGCTCCTAACTGGTAATAATAGTATTTTTTAACTGATCATACTTTGATACCTTATGATAGCATTACGACAGTAAAACAGGAGCACAATGTTTTTGTTTGGCTGACTCAACAATTGTTGGTCCAATACATTTAGGAATATCTCAGTGATGAATATATACTTTGGCTTGATTTAGGCTCATCACCATATGCTTTTTTTGTCTTTAAAGTGACCTTTAAAAATACCTGTTAATGACCTTATGGTGCTTATTGGTTGTACTGAGGCTTAATGATTAGATACAAATTTTAAATTTTACTTTATTCATAAAAGTTTAAAAGTTTTAAAATTTATCTACAAATTGCAATGATATTTATACAACTTGAAAAATATTTAAAAAATTAAAAACAAAAATAAAAATTATGATGCTTCAACTTTTTTTACTTTTTACAATTTGTCTTTTACATTTTTTTAATTTTCGGAAATAATAATAAAAAAAATGTGTCATTAACAGAAAATAATTGTGCAAAAAACCTCAGCAGGTGTACTAAAGTTCCCACTAAAAATAATAACTAACTAATATAACAACATATACAACTTTTCATGCACAGTAATGTCCGCAAAGATATCCGTATATAAATTTTTGAACAAAAAATATTTTAAACCTTGTTTCTGGTTCATCTACGGAAGAGACATCTGATTCTAATGAAGAATGTTTTCTATCCAACAAAAAACTGTCAGATTTCTATTTAAAAAATATAAATATTTATAGAACTCAAAACATAACTATAAGGCACATATTATCTTTTAATCTTTTAAAAATAAAAATAAAACTTAACAAATAAAAATAAAAACTCACGTAAGAATTTCTATGTGTTTTATTCTCCAATTTACTCATATTTATAGAGAAAATCACTTTTGTATTATTCGAAAAATCTTCTGAAACTTCATTGTCATTATACCTGTCTTAAAAATCAAGTAATGGTAAAAAAATTCATTGATCGGTAGTATGAAAAATTCAATAAAATAAACAAAATGAAATAACAAATAAATATAATTAATACAATTCAATAACAAAATGAATCAAATATAAACATTACAATCAAATATACAAAATTTCATAAATATAATGAAATAAAGTAATAGAACAAGTAAGCTGAATAAATTTCAGGAATATCAAATGCAAAAAAAAAAAAAAAAAAAATGCATTCAATAAAATAATAAATAAAATGAAATAAATTTCAACAAATAAAAAACTAGTCTACCATTTTTATAAGAATCATTGAATGATTCGTCATCGATATCTGGAAGATTAAAAAGAGATGACAATTCTACTTTGTTTGCTTCACGCATCTCCTCTTCTTTAACTTTAGCTTTTTGGTTTTCTTTCCAATCTTGATCATTATCTTGCCTCTCTTCCAAGTTTATTCTTTGCCTCTCTTCTAAGTTTATTTTTTCTTTATCAATCAATTCATTTTGTTTATCAAAATGTTCTTTTTTATTTATACTTATGGTAAGAGAAGAATTAAAATCACTCTCTGCTTTTGTATCATCCTCTGCAAGACTTTTTGATAAATCGCTAAAAAAAAAAATGCAATAATAGTCAGCTTAAGGATATATTAAAAAATAAAACAATTAGTGAGCCCAATCCCAAGTTAAACAACATTTTTTTGGCACTGTAATGCATATATGTGGAGCAGGAGCATTCAAAATTATAGTCTAAGAAATAAGTTAACAACCAAGTTTTAAGTTTGGCGGCTAGAGTAGTGAAAAACTTTTTTCTACCTTGAAAAGAGAAGGTCTCATTAAAAAAACCACCTAAAATATGAAAATAGAATTCTATACAAAGACAAATAAGAAATTTATATAGGTAAAGAACCAAGAGTAAGATAAACTTCAAAACCATTTTTAGAGTGTGTCCTCATTACAAGATAACAGAAAGAGTTGCATACCCATTACCAAGAAAGCACAAGCAAAACTCACGAGTAGAGTCAAGAAGACCCACCATTCAATACCTTAAACAGGACACAATGTAACACAAGTTTATATATAGCCCAGCCAGCTATTTTAAGTCTGAGAATGTTTTTTACATATTTATAATAATTATTTATAATAATTATTAATAATTTATAATAATTTTAATTATTTAATAAAGTTGTTAAAATAGTTAAACAATTATTTCAAAATATTGAAAACTAAAATCGTAGATTTTAATTTCAACCAATTAATTCAAGAATTAATTCAACCAAGATAATCTAGTAACCCTCTTGTAATCAGGTAATATGCTGCTAGAAAATGGATCCAGTGATTGAAAATATTCAATATTCATGATAAAATACAAACAAATCAAGTAATAAATGTCAAAGAACGATTAAGAGAAAGAACAGTTTTTTTGTGCTATTTTTTTAAAAACAAATTCAATCCTAAAAAAGCTACTTAAGAACTAACAATTAAGACAAATAAAATATTGAAAAAAAAAGTACAATAAAAAAAAATTAGACAATTAAAACATAAGATAATAATAAAATAAGTCAGTAAACAAATGACAACATCATATAAGATGTAAACATACTTCATTTGGCTTAAAATATCATCCATGCTTTCATTCACATCACTTTCAGAATCATCATTATTTCTATAACTTGAAACACTAACTACTGGACGCTGACGAACTCGTATATTAACACTACCATGTCCTAAGCTTTGAATTACTTCCCACTGCTAAATATTATAAATTAAAAAAGATAAAATGAAACATAATTAAATATATATATATGTGTGTGTGTATTTTTTTTATGTTAATAAAACGAGGAGGGTACTTAATTATTGTTATAACCCTCTCTTGACTCTATAACTCTGAAACACGAACCTTGACTAACAAGGTCATTGCGCTGAGATATATATATATATATATACATATATACACATATACACACACACACACATTTATATTTATATATATACACATTTATATATATATGTGTGTGCGTGTGTGCCTGTGTGTGTATTTAAATGTATATAAATATGTGTGTGTTGTGTATATATATATATATACAATGTACACACATGTATATATATACATATATATATATATATATATATACATATATATATATATATATATATATATATATATATATATATATATATATATATATATATATATATATATATATATATATATATATATATATATACACACACACACACACACACATATTTATATATACACACACACATATGTACACTGTACATACGTGTACACTGTACAAATATGTACACTGTATGTGTACAGTGTACATATATGTACACTGTACATATATGTGCACTGTATATATTTATGTACTTACACACACACATATGTACACTGTACATACATACATATACAACAATTAAATAATTTATTACCTTTGGATCTTCTTCTGAGTTTTTATCAGCATCATTTTTTTGAAATGATTGTTTTTGGGGTGTGACAGAAACATTAGGCGCTTCCCGGGACTTGATTTCAGGTACTTTTTTCTCACTAGTTACTTTAATTCTACATTTAAACCTCTTTATTGATCCATCAGGTTGTAGTCTATCCTCAATTTGCCATTCCTAGAATAAATAATGAAAAATCAAAGAAAAATTTAAAGAATGTCTGAACTCTTAGGAATAAAATTTGCTTGAATAAATTATCAAGTCTGTATATTGCGGCATATATTATGCTGACTTTTTGCCCAATAACAAATCGACAAAGATAAGCTTTGACTAAAATAATTTTGTTTTAATAAAAAATATTTAGACAAAACATTTTTTTTTTATCATTCTCTTTAATATGAACACAAAATGTCTCGGAAGTTTGGAACCCCTTTAAAGACAAAAAAGTTGTCTTTAATTTAGTTCTAAATTAATTTAGAAATTAGTGTCATAAAAATAGTGTTTTGTTAAACTTTAAACTCTTTAATTTTTAAAAATATATATATATATATATATATATATATATATATATATATATATATATATATATATATATATATATATATATATATACACACAAGTATAATAAAAACTATTAATAGTAACAATTTTTGACAATATTATAGCAATATCATCAAGAAATCCACAGAACAGCAACAATAATAACAATAAAAAGTTAACAAAACAGCATCAAAAAGATAATGTATCAAAAATATAGCTTTCAAGAAAAGTAAAATTTTATTGCTTAGAGCATATTTAAACTACCATAGAATAAAAATTGAATAACTAATCGAACAACTTTTTTTTTCTTTTGCGAGAAAAATTTTTTAACAAATCTTACATCTTGGATGGCAAACATAAAATTGTATGTGAAAATGTTATCTAGAATAATAACTAAAAATACCAATAAAAAAACTGCAATATTTAAAAAATTAAAGTAACAAAAATAACAACTAAGCGACTATTAAAAAAATCCCACACAAGCTTTTTTGCAAGCAGCACAACTTTTTGGCATCGATTTCACAAGATTGTTGCAGATTTCGTTTGGAACTTTTCACCAAATAGTATCTAATTCTAGCTTTAAGCTATTTCTGGATCCTATTTGCACCTTGACTAATTCTTTATCTATCCAAGCCGATTCAAATCTGATGATCAAGCTGGCCAGGGCAATAAATCTGCTTTATTTTCTTTCATCCATGTTTTTACTGTACAAGCTGTGTGGGCATGTGCAAAATCTTTTTGAAATTGCCCACATTCACTTTGTTCAATCAGCATGTCCACTGATAGAACCATGCAGTTCTCTAGCGTTTCTATAAATGTATGTTGGTTAATTTGACCTGTATAAATACAACACACAACTACTCCATTAAAATTAAAGCTACCTCAAATACCAACACTCTCGCCGCCACTTTGCAACTTCGGTAAACAAAACAATTACTATACTTTGTTAATTTAAATCTTTTATCAAGAGCTTTGCTTTTTCTATTTATAACTTCAAAGTTACTTTCATCACTAAAAATTACTTCCGCTTCTTCAAAAACCACCCTTACACCACCTAAATCTTGTGAGCCGATCTCTGGCCATCAACATAATTTTTTCCTTAGGAAAATGTTTCTAAGTATATTTGACGAAATACATTTTTCACGGTTTTTGTTGAATGTGTTGGTGAGTTTACAATTACCTAACCTGGGATTGGCTCTTACTTGACAAAATATAAAACTACTTTCACGCATTTTTAAACCTTTTAAGTTTTTTTTAACCTTCTAGATCTGCGTGACGTTGGATGCCACCTGTTGTTTAAAATATCTTTAGAGCATATCTGATGCAATTCTCTGAAATTTTTATATCTTACTAGTTCTCTATTACTGATCATTGACCCATCCTTTATACCTATTATTTGCCATTTTGTTGCTCTGCTTACTGCTTTTCCAACCACTTCTAGAAATCTTAATTTTTAGGTCTTATCATAATATTTAAAAAGGCTTTAAATGTGACTAAACTGGTCATCATAAGTAATATTATCCAACATTTTATAGGGAATAGTTAAATTAACATATAAATTAATAAAATGATTATGAATAACAGTTGGGTTGACAAAAAAGTAGAACGGAAATCAATTAAAAAGTTTGTTTACCTATTTTTTTTTTTTTTAATTTGAATTTTCATGCTATATTTTTCTATACAATTTTATATCCGAAGATATTGTTGGCTTAGCATAGGAACAGCCACAAATAGTCATTAAGACTAATCCAAAGTAGCATCCGTTATTACCCAACATTTTTGCATACCAAAGTACTACTCAAGCACTGAGTTGGCGGTGGTAGGATTTGAACCCGTATCGTACAACAGCCCAGGTTTTAACTTTTCGTTTGACGCTCTAACCAACTGAGCTATCCAGCCACAATCAATTACATCTAATCAATTTACAATCCTTTATGGTATGTTTTCTGTATTTCTTTAAAAAAAGTAAACTATTAAAAAAATGTAACTAAATACAAACTTGTAACCAACATGTTAGTTGTAGAGAAATAATTTTCCTGTCGTTAACAAAAATTTAAGTCATTCTGAACGTTTTTTGAACATTCAAAAGATGTCTTTTTAGGACCAAATGCAGGCTGGGTCGTTTTGTGAAACCTTTGGGGATGGAGTCATAACTTAAGTATCAGAGTAGCAGGTAATATTTCGTCTCTCAGACCATCTTCTTGTACTGAAGACAAAATAACAAGTTATTTCAATACATCTCAAAAACAATTTCTTGAAGCAAATATCAAAAATAACTCTTTGTGCAATTTGTGGACTTTTGACGAAATTGGATTTTGAGGCAATTAAAATAAGCAGCATATAATTTGCAGGCTTAGTGCTAAACGCCCTTTAAAATTGGTTGGTAACAACAAAAAACTATTTACACAGTTGGTAATTGTGTCAACCCTACTAGTACCATTCTGCCACCATTCGTAGTTTACAAATTAATATCATGTCTGTACAAGACTGGTGTCTAGAAGAACCACCAAACACCGTATTTATAACATTCAAGTCGGGTTGGATGGAAGAGAAACAATTTATTCAATGGCTCACTAAAGTATTCATACCGGCATTTAAATCAATTCCAGGTAAATTAAATTGAGCAGTTTAATCAATTAATCAAATACTTTTTTAATTACAGGTATTCACATTTTAGTCTTGGACGGACATGTCACAGATGTTACTTATGATATTGCACATATTTGCATTGACAACAACATCAGGCTGATATGTTTACCGGATCATTTGCCCCACATACTTTAACTGTTAGGCTAAGGTCTATATTGTCACATTAAACGAGTTTGGCGCAAATTACTTACAGAATTTTATTCAGCTACAAATTTCAACAACTTAACAAAATAAAATTTTATTCAACTACAAGCAAACCTTTTAGCTCCGGCTACGCATTTACACTAACACAAATCATTGCTGGATTGTTCCCACTTGATATTAATAAAATTGATCAATCAAAATTACAAATTGCTCAAACATTTCAAGTACTATCTCAGCCTGCTACATCATCCCCATCCCAGCCTGCTTCATCATCCACTTCCCAGCCAAAATCATCATCTAACATCAGTCAGCATCAAACTCCAATGATTCACTAACTTCAAAATTTAACAATACCAGTGACTCCTGCTCAAACGTATTAAATGTTGTAACACTTCACAGAAAGACACGAAGGCAATTTGAAAAATGTTTTACAGCGCCATTATATTGACACACAAAAAAAAACCTAAAGAGTCAACATTCCGAGAGTTGAAGACTGTGTCTAAGGGCATCTGAGGTGCTAGAGAAACTAAAGCAAAACGATAAGGCCAAAAAGTCAAAGTAATTAAAGAAACACAAGATTCACTTCAGTGAAGCTTCAGATGAAATTCAGCAACATACAAAAACAATCAGTGCAACATTCAAAAAAACTGAGATGAGACAAAGACATCAAGAGGTGCAAAGAGTGTCACAGTTTGGGAAGAAGCATTGCCAACTCAAAACAAAATGTGGTACCATTGTGAAGCTTTTAGTTGCAAGTCTTGGATTTGTCGATCATGTTTACCCAAAAAATACAAAATTGGTGAAGAGTTTTTTTGTGTGAAAAAATGCAACGAACCTGCTTTTGACGATGAAACAACTCAAATTTATTTAATTAATAAATAGTTTAATCAAATATAAAATAAAATTTTTTTTCGCATATTTGATTAAAATAGTTTTTTTGTAAACTTAACTTCTAATAAGATTAATTTCATTTTACTTTTAATTAATTTAGCTTGATTCTCTTAATATCTTAATTTAGTTCTGAATTTCTTAATATCTTAATCTATTGTTATTAAAATTGAACTGGTTTTACTGGTTTGAACATTTACTTTTCCCCAATTATTAGGGGAAAAGTAAATGTTTTTTTCTTCATAAAATCGATTTTTTTTTTAAATTTAAAAAATATTTTTTCTCAATTTTTATATTTTTATATAATTTAAAAAATTTTCTATAAAAATTTCAAATAAAGTTAAACTGTTTACTTTTACCCCAGTTTACTCTTAAATAAAGAAAAAATGTTTAAAAAACTTAATTTGAAATCTAAAAAAAAAGAAACAATAACCTACATTTGGATTCAAATGTGATGGTGCAGGGTCACTTTCCATGATTTCTTCCCATTCACTATCTTGCTCAACTGAGTCATCACAAACTTCTTCTTTATTACCATTAGGTCGAATTAAGAAAACTTTTTTTTTTAATGTTAATGGCAAAATGCGTCGTCTAATCTTTTTAACTACTCCAGATGATGATAAAACTTCTGCTGATTGCCACTCCTATTTATATAAGATATTATAAATATATAAAAATATTTATTAAGATATTATAAAAATATAAAAATATTAAAGAAGATATTATAAATATGTAAAAATATTAAAAAAATATTAAAATATATAAAAATAATAAAAAAGATATTATAAATATCTAGATGGGTTTTTTAATTTTATGAAAATCCCAGAAATTTTGTTAAATAAAAATCCCAGAAAAAAATTTTTATGAAAAATATTGGAAGTTCCTGGAAAAATTTGCGGTCAACATATTGACAAAGGTTTTCGGAAAAAAATCTGGACATTTGACAAAGGGATAAATAAAATAACTAAAAACTACTGAATAACTGTTTCTCTAAAATTCTATAAAATCAAATGAGCCATCTCAGTTTTACTGTAAACAATTTGCAAATCGTGATAATTCATTTAGTTTTTAAACATAAAATGTTTAAAAAATAAATTAATTAATAGGCTTTTCTTTTTCTGCACTTTTTCGCATGATAAATAATTTAACCATTTTTATATTTTAACCATTTTGCACTATTCATGAAGCATCAATAAATGATATTTTAACCATTTTGCACTATTCATGAGGCAATTTTTTTATATTAAAAAAACATTCTTCAACTTTTCAGTTTTCCTGTTGCAATTATATTTTTTTAATCTTGCATTTGCTTTCAGTTTGCAAATGACCACAGATGTTTTTGCTAACTGGATCATACAATATATCTAATCAAACAAGAGTATTAATTATTAGCAAACAAGACCAAAACGCATGTACTTTAAGACACTAGTGTACTTTAAGACACTAGCGCTTTGGTCTTGTTTGCTAACAATCAATACCTAACTGAAGCTATAGCAGAGTACGTTGAAGTATTAAGACGGTTTGTTATTTTGTTTAAGCTATGGTGTTCATCATGCTGAATGATTATTGCTCAACATGAAGACTACTGAATATACTTAAGCATGCCTTGATGATTTTACTTAATATTTAAATATTTATTTAAATAGCTCTAAATATTTTTTACACCTAATAACTTCTATCCACCAGTCAAAATATATGAATTTCCCATCAGCAAATACGGGTGGAAGTACTATCTGAAGCTGCATAAGTTCTTAATTAAATACTACTTTATTTATATCTACATTGGGAGAGTTTTTTTAGCATTCTCTCTGTAACTTCGTGGCCTTGAAATATTGGGTTTACCACAAAAAGACATTTTAATAAAGGATTTTTTTTTTTAAACATCTTTGTTTTTAACAAGGCTTCATGCAAGAATATATATATATATATATATTCTTGCATGGTAGTCGAAAAGTTTCAAGTTTAAAAGAATGTTTTTAAAAACAAAAACACTGTTAATAACAAAAACTTTTTAGTCATTATTGCGGGTTTTTAAAAAACGATAAAACTTAATGTACTTCTGCATTAATTTAATTGTTTTAACTTTTCGACAACAATAAAATGTAGCTTAATTGTCGAGGTAGAAAAATTGTTGTTAAAAAAGACTTTTTTTACATTAAAAGTCTCTTTCGACTATGAGATAAGGATATATATACACACATGTGTATATATATATATATATATATATATATAAATATATATATATATATAAATATATATATATATATAAATATATATATATATATATATATATAAATATATATATATATATATATATATATATATATATATATATATATATATATATATATATATATATATATATATATATATATATATATATATATATATATATATATATATATATATATATATATATATATACAGGGTGCGGAAAAAGGTCCCGTACAAAAGTATAAGTTAAAAAAATTATCTGTATCGTGTTTTCTTTCAATAAATAGTGTGTTTAAGTATTCTTTTGCATTCCTTCGTATTTTTTTAGTATTTTTTAGTATTATTTTGTTTTAAATTAAAGTGTAATTTGTTTCTTGCCTTGTACAGGAGCTTTTTGCTGTTTTTGCTGTTTATATTTTTGTACAGGAACTTTTTACGCACCCTGTATATATACAACCCTCGGAATTAGAGTTGGCATTCAGCAATGCCAACCTTACTGCCAACCTAAAAGTCTTTGAGGTCGGCAAAAAATTGCTAACCTTGTTTCTATGTTTATGGTAACCCATTTATGTCAAATTTTTTTTGCTGAACTTATGCCAACCTCTACCAGTTTGAGGTCGGAAATATTTGCTGACCTCATTTTTCCTAATTCTGAGGGTTGATATATATATATATATATACACATGTGTGTATGTATGTACATATATATATATATATATATATATATATATATATATATATATATATATATATATATATATACACACACACATGTATGTATATATATATATACATATATATAAATATATATATATATATATATATATATATATATATATATATATATATATATATATATATATATATGTATATATATATATATATATATATGTACATATATATATATACACACATATATATACATATATACACATATATATATATATGTACATATATATATGTGTGTGTGTGTATATATATATATATATACACTTATATATATACAGGGCTCGAAATAACCGCCAGACATTGTCTGGTAAAAAACAATATCTATCGGTCATTTTGTCCAACCCGTATTTTATGTGTATTTATTTTCTAATCATTTTAGTTGTTAAAAAATTTAATTTATAATCCAAAATTATTAATGAATTCAGGATTATATATTAACTTTATTTTTTTAACTTTTTATTTTTTATACAAGACAAATATTGAAGTTGAACAACTACATTAATAAAATATGTCATTTTTTTTGAGTTAACTCATTTTTTAAAAGATGCCAAAGCATTTTATTTTTTAAAATTAAGTAGCCCGATTTTTATGATTTTTATTAAAATTGCAATTAGTTATTAATTTAAATTTATATAAAGGTAAATGCTTATAATATTATTTGATAATTTAAATAAAATGGGTTTATAGTAAACATTATAATCAATTTGTTACTTTATTTAATAAAGTAATATGTAAACTTAATAATTTATTCATTTAATATATTTTACATATTAATTTATGTATTTAATAATTTTGTATTTTATTATGCATTTAATAATTACATGCGGTAGGTGGTGTAGTGGTAGAGCGCTCGCTTCATAAGCGAGAGGTTCCGAGTTCGATTCCCGCCACGTCCCTGGTAGTACCGCGCTCAACTTGTTTCTCCGCGCAGCGGCCTTGTTCGGCAAGGTTCGTGTTTCAGAGTTAAAGAGTTGAGAGAGGGTTATAACCACAAGTAGCCTCCTCATCTGTAGTGGCCTTCTCGGCCTTGGGGAGGTGAATTATATTTAAAAAACAAAAAAAACAAAAAAAAACATAATTTATGAATTTAATATATTTACATAACAATTTAAGTATTTAATAACTCACAAAGCATTTTGCTTAGTATAGTAATTTTTAAAAAATGTAATATAAATATATTTTCGTTTTCAAATTTTAGTTTTTTGAGCTTAGATTTTTTCTTTTTCTTTAAGATTTTCTTTTTATTAGATAAGTTAACTTATGAATTTTCTTTTTATTTGCAGCGCATTTTTTAAAATGCCTAAAGTTGTCAAAACAAATTGCGTAGTCAAGTTGTAAAACCAAAATATTTTATGCATGGTGAGGAATAAAAATTAAAGAAGTGTGATGAAACGCCATGAAATGGCGTTTGATCACACTTCTTTAATTTTTATTGGACATGTCCATCAAACTTGAGTATTTATTGGACAAATTATCTCGAACAAAAAAGTTCACATATATATTCGACTTGGCCAGAAAGGCATACAATTTCAAGCCTTTATATGACCACGCAAATAATACTTTGTTTTGACAATGTAACCATGATTTTTAAATAATGCAGTAAAAAAAAAGTTTTTAATTATGCTGAAAATAAACTTCAACATGTTTATCTTTACTAACATTTTTATATTAGCAAAATGCTTTTAAATAAAGTAGCTAATGATTTTAATTAAAGTATCATTAAAAGTTGTATAAATTTTTATATATATTATTTTCTTTTTTCTTTTTGTTATTCACCTCCTCAAGGCCAAGAAGGCCACTACAGATGAGGAGGCTACTTAATAGTGGTTATAACCCTCTCTCAACTCTATAACTTCGAAACACGAACCTCGACGAACAAGGCCGCTGCGCGGAGAAACAAGTTGAGCGCGGTACTACCAGGGGCGTGGTGGGAATCGAACTCGGAACCTCTCGCTTATGAAGCAAGCGCTTTACCACTACACCACTACCGCATATATATTATTTAATTATACAAGATTTTTTTATAATCAAATTTTAAAAAAAAAAATTATAAAAAAAAAATTTAATTTTATAAGCGACGACTTTAAACAGTGATGGCCTCTTTAATAAACTTTATATAAGAATCAGTAAAGTTAATTCACTTGAAAAGTAAAAAGATTTTGTTGAGAAGGAAAAAAAAAACTATTTTGAAAGCCTTGTTTGAATTAAATAACTTCTTTACTTATGTTTTTATATTATTAAAACACATTTAAAAAAACTAAAAAATCACTGCTAACGATTTTTTATAAAAATATTAATGAACAATATTTATATTTTTCTATATTTATACAAAAATGTATTTCTTATTTTAAATGTCTTTAAATAAATAAAAAAAATACATCATATAAAATTTTATATAAATTGAATAAAAAATTATATAAAAACGATTTAATTATTTTTTCTTTTGTTTACGTTAATGCGAAGAATTGTTTAGAATCTTTTTTTTAACTTTTAAATGAACGCGTCTATTAAACAATCATTAGATGTAAGTTGTCACTTTATTTAAAAAGGGTTTCACATAATATTATATTATAAAAACATTATTAAAGATAAACAATTTTATTAATTTTATAAAAGTTATTTATTCCAAACATAATTTAAATTTTCTTATCATTATAGTTTGTTATTTATTTTAGTTAAGTTTAAATTTTATTTTTATTTATTTTAGTTTTAGTTAAATTATTTTTATTTTATTTTTCGTTACTTTATTTTTTCAAAGATTTATTTGCTCCTTTTTACAATAAGTTTTTATTTTAAGTTTCTTTAAAGTTAAGTTAAAATTTTCAAAACATATTAATAGGCGTGGTCAAGTTTTCAAAATCAAATAGTATTTGCGTGGTCATTTTATGACATGAAATTGCACACCTTCCTGGCCAAGCCTATATATATACACAGTATTGGATAAAACATTTGCAACCAACATCGAACAATGCTAAAAAGTGTTCCTAATTTTACATGTCTTAAAAACGAAACGAACTATACTACCACAGCAAACAATTCAGGAGTCTGGAGTCATAGCATGCCATGACATGAGCAATCAGCTGACAGGTGACAGCACACAGGCAGAATTTTGTTGACAAGTGCCAATTTGCAGCGGACAAGTGCAACTTTTTTGATTTGTTTCATTTTCTTAAGTCTGGTCCGTGTCAACGCCACGGAAGTTTTTTAATAATTAAAGGAAGTATCCAGAAGTTTCCAGAAGTTTCCAGAAGCATGCAGAAGCTTCCAGAAGAAGCATCTGGAAGCATCCAGTAGCATCCAGATATATACTGGAAACATTCAGAAGCATCCAGAAGCTTCCAGAAGCATCGAAAAGAAGCATCTAGAATCTTCCAGAACAGATTCACACAGTTTCATTTTACTATATAAGAGACATGTAAATCGACATGAATTCAGTCACTATATGGAAGTCAATCAATCAGTATTATCAAGACAGTTTATCGAAGTGAGTTTTATCAAAGTGTTTTATCGAAGAACATCAATACACGAAGTGAAATACAACAAGTGTTTCATTACATCAATACAGTCCACATCCAACCAAGACATTGTGTTTCACAGAGCATTATTGTATCATCACAAGGTAAATGTAACACGGTAAGCCTTGAGAAGCGTGATTATTTATTTTTATTATTTTTATGACTTTAGGTGCAAAAATGGCTCCTGACAGTCTTGGATTGGAACTAAGAAAGAAAATTATTGGCAATTACGTAAGTGGAATGTCACAAAAAAGTATTTGTGATAAATATCGCGTGAAAAAATGGACCGTATCAAGACTATGTTCCAAATATCTTTCTACGGGGAAGTTGGCAGCAGATAACAAAGGTGAAAGACCGCGTTCCACCACGTCTAGAGAGGATTCTATGATCGTCAGATCCGTCAAGAAGGATCCCTGGATATCATCAGTCGAGATACAAAAGCAATTAGAGCTGCCTGTATCGGACTAAACAGTTAGACGACGTGCTGTTAAAGCCGGATTGTTTTCTTAACGCCCTGCAAAGAAACCGCTGATTTCACTAAAAAACCAGAAGAAAAGACTCCTGTTTGCTACATTTCATTTTGACTGGAATGTGCAGAAATGGCGAACTGTCCTGTTCAGTGATGAATCGAAGTTCAACATCATTGGGAACAATGGCATTTGCCGTGTACGTCGACCGGCCGGCAAACACCTCGATTTACGTTACTGCCATAAGACCGTGAAGCATGGTGGAGGCAATGTAATGGTCTGGGGGTGTTTTTATGCTAACGGTCTAGGTACATCAAAAATACATCGGAACGATGGAATAATGGACCGTTTCAGGTATAAAAATATCCTGAAAGATGTTATGTTACCTCATGCTGAATGGAATATGCCAATAAAATGGGTTTTTCAGCAAGACAACAATCCGAAACACACTGAAAAAGTAGTCAAGCAGTGGTTTCAAGACAACCACCTATCGGTTATGGATTGGCTGCCTCAATCTCCGGATCTCAACCCTATCGAGAACCTGTGGGAGATCGTCAACCGCAGAATTAATCGTGAAGGTGTTCGTAATAAGGATCAACTATTTGAACAAATCCAAAAGGCCTGGGCAGTGATTCCACAAAGTTTCATTGATCACCTGATCGAATCTATGCCTCAAAGATGCAAGGCTGTGATCAACAACAAAGGATTCGCTACAAAATATTGATAGCGAAATACAGCTTGGTCAACATTTTGTCGAGTTGTACTTGTTTTGTCCTTAAGGAAATCAACTTTTTTAAATACTTTTGATTAATTTATTAATTTTTGTGTACAAATAATGAACTTTGTGATGAATAAAACTTGAAGAACTTTGTCTCTAAACAGTTACATAGTTATTTCTCTAAATTGAAAAAATGCAGCACTTTTATATAAAGAAACTAAATTAGCATTATTTGGTTGCACTTGTTTTGTCCAATACTGCATGTGTATATATATATATATATATATATATATATATATATATATATATATATATATATATATATATATATATATATATATATATATATATATATATATATATATATATATGTATATATATATATATATATATATATATATATATATATATATATATATATATATATATATATATATATATATATATATGTATATGTATATATATATATATATCAGTTCTTTAGATATTTGTTTTAATTTATAATATGATCATCTTGTTGTTTGTTTTAAAATTATATTTAAAGTTACAATTAATTTCAATAGCAAATAATGACTTACATTGTTGTTTAAGGGAGTAGATTCTGTTTCATCTACTTCTTCACATTTTACAGAAAGTTCTTCTTCAATAGAAGGAGCATTTTGAGAAATTTGTTCAATATCTCTAGATCCATCTGCATGAATAAAAATTCGAAAAGCTTTCACTTGTTTGGTAGCAACAAACTGCTGACAAACTTTAATGGTTGTGCTATTAGCTGTGTGAGCAACAACTTCTTCCTAAAATTAAATGAAAAACATACTGAAAAAAATATTAGTAAAAAAAGAACCCTATTTTTAAAACAAATGTTTACATTTGGTTGAACTGGTGTTAAATCTTGATGAGGTTTTAAATAGAATAATAAAGGTCCATCTTCTTTGAGATTTTCACAGGAAACAGGCTCAATATTTCCATCAGGATGAAGAAAAAATTTGTTCTTAGATAAAGGCTTTACAATAATTCGTCGTCGACATCTTTTGATTTGCATATTTGGTTGAGTTTTCTCAACTATTTCCCAATCCTTAAAAATCATTAAAATGATTACATAAAACATATATAGTACCCTACCATGCTGTAATAGAATATTTTGATAGAAATTTTATAACTTTTTTTTTTAAATTATAATCAACATATTTTATTAAAGAAATTAAAAAATATTTTGTTAAATACATTATGCTTAAAAAACAATATAAATAAAAAAAATTCATTTAAGTCTTAGTTTATAGTTTTTAACTATTTTGATTCATTGGTATTATTGTAGTAGTATTGAACACCTTTTTAACACAATGAGTTTTGTATTATATTGTAAGATATTACAGTATTATTATAATATATTAAAGTACCAAACAAAATATATTTCTGATAGGCAAACATTAAGAGGTTTGATGGACAAACATGAAGAGGTTTAATGGACAAACATGAAGAGGTTTGATGGACAAAAATCAAAAAATCATGTTCGCATAAAAATCTTATTAACTTTATTATTTTCAAGCTAGATAATTGCTTCATTAGATTATGTAACAGAAAATTCTCGATTTTTCCTTTTGTCTTATTTTTGTTCAGAATGTGGCGTTGTTATTTGAAATTTCGTGGGAAAAAAAATTCAAAAATTTGTGACATTTGCTATTGCAGCTATAATTATAATATTATTCAGTTTTGAAAAAATAAACAGCTAATTATGGCAGAGGAAGGTATGACCTATATTTTAAAATAAAATTACATTAAATTTATGTTGTTATTGTGCATAATATAAAGCATTTTTATGACGAACTATTTGAGTTTTAATTTTCATATAAAATTATAAAATAATAATGTTTTTGTTAACAAGTATGGTCTTGTCGAGTTATAATTTTTTTATGAGCAATAACTATAGGCTGTAAACAATCAGGGACTTTTGTAAAATTATTCGCCAATGTCCACCACTTTTTATTTTAACGCTTCAAAAATAGTGTGTAAACCATTTCGTAATATACACAATCCCGTATATAAAATCTTGAAATAGCTATAAAATAAATTCTTGTTGTCTAATTTTTAAATATTTTTGTACAAACTTAACCTAACTATGTAAATCTTAAATTGTATCTAATATATTAAACTATAAAATCTCAAATAAAAAAATATATTTTATTTGTCATTCATTAAGGAATTGCCACTATGTATTACTTATTTTATTATTTATCATGTAGAGTCGACAGAAGTCAAAAAGTTGTTCACTAGAAGAGAGTTGTATGAAATAATGAAAGATTGTAAAGGTAAAAAATTTGATGAAAAGTTTTTGTTGTTGGAAGAACACCTTATAACAGTTATGAAATATCCAATAGATCAAAAAAGTACCATAACAAGAATTTTAAAATTCTTTAAGAGCAATTTTAAGAAAAGACGGATAGCTGCAAGTTATAAACAAGAATGTTTTATAAAAAATGGCTCAAATCAAACATCGAGCTACCTTATTGGTCAATAAACATTCAACAGAAACCTGGACGACCATCAAAATCATTTATAGAACAAAGTGATTGCAGCAAGCGTAGAAAAACTATGGATTTGCACAAACAGGTATCTGTTGATGAGTTGAGGTATGCAGCCAGAATGAGCCAGCACACTTCAGGAAATACTGATGTTTCGAAATTTATTAAAGAAAATACTGCCACGTCTACCAGAGCAAAGAAATACCGAAAAGCATTTAACTCTGCTTTTAAAAAAGTAACTGTCAATAAATTAACACCTCAAGAGGCACTGGCACTGATTGTAGAAGGCAATTTTACCAGAAAACAATGGAAACTTATTCAAAGTAGAAACAAAAATGTCTACCCCTGCTACTCAATAATACAACAAGCCAAAAAAGAATGTTACCATAATAAGGAATCGATACAAGTAACCGAAACAACAGCTGAAATTCAACTACAAGCATTACTTGACCACACCACATTACGCTTATATAAATATGTCTCAGAGGTTGTAGAAAAGCGTTCAATTGAAGAACAGAAAAATATGGTTTTAATATCAAAATGGGGCTGTGATGGATCGCAACAAACAAAATTTAAGCAAAAATTTTAAAACAACACCGACAGTGATGCAAATATTTTTCAAAGTTCTTTAGTATCTCTGAGAATGATTATTAAAATTGATGGCCAACAGGAAAAAATTATTTAGCAAAACCCAGTCACCTCATCTCCAAGATTCTGCAGGCCCATTCGAATAAGTTTCATTAGTGAATCTAAAGACATAACAATGAACAAGATAGAGCACGTAAATAACCAAATAAGGAATCTCAGGGAAACAAGGTTGCCCAATGAAATTGGAAAAATAAAGCATACCTTGCTTTTTACAATGGTAGATGGTAAAGTGTGCAACTCTGCAACTGATACTACATCAACTATGAGGTGCTACATTTGTGGACAAACATCGAAAGATTTTAATAAATTGATTAAAAAAGAACCAATCAATACAGAAACCATCTTTTTTGGACTCTCGATTCTTCATGCAAGGATCTGCTTTTTTAAATTCTATCATTTAACTTATAAAATACCTTTACAAAAGTAGCAGGCTTGATCAGACGAGGAAAAAAAATTGTCAAAGAAGCAAAGAAGAAAATACAAACATCTTTTAAAGAAGAATTTGGGCTTCAAGTAGATATACCTAAAGCAGGGTTTGGAAATACAAATGACGGCAATACGTCAAGAAGATTTTTTTCAAACCCGGAATTATCTTCACAAATAACTAGTGTTAACTTGGATTTGATAAAAGGTTTACACATTATTCTTGAAGTCATTTCAAGTGGATATAAAATCGATGCTGTTAAATTCAATGCTTTTGCTCATGAAACTGCTAAACTATATATCAATCTGTATGGTTGGTATCTCATTTCTCCAACCATGCATAAAGTTTTGATGCATGGTGCCGAAGTAATAACTCATGCAATCCTCCCTATCGGCCAGTTATCCGAGGAGGCAGCTGAAGCCCGAAACAAACACTTTCGGCAGTACAGACAAAGTTTTAGTTGAAAGTTTTCTCTTGTCGACTACAATACAGAATACGTCTGTATTGTAGTTGACTATTAATAGGCTGCTATTGAGTTCAGACTCATACATTAGTAGTTCTAGATCAAAACCGCACAAAAAAATGTTGCCTTTTTCCAAAGAAGCAGTCAATATGATGATCTCAGCATGAAGCTTTGATAAGCGAATATGTCTTTTTATTAATAATAAATTATTCTTTGAAAAATTTTATTTTTTTAATTAAACATTTAATTTTAATAAAACTTTTAAACTAATAAAGTGAAAAAAAATCCATAAAATATTTTTGAGCGGTTTTGTCATACAAATACTCCATTGTGCATTGTACATATGTAATAACTTTAACTCCTATAATAATTTTAGCAATATATAACATAAATTATAATATTAAATAAATATTTATAAATAAATATATTTTATAAATATAATAGTATATAATAGTTTTACCAATAATAATATAGTGAAATATATATAAAACCTTTGGATCATAAAGATCTGAGTTATCCAATGGAAACTCCTCATATTCAACTGGAATTTCTTCAACTAAAATAGGAGCACTGGTATCATTAAATTTATTTGATACAACGCCAATTGAATTATGGGTAATCTTTTGCATTTTAATTGTTTTTATTCCAATCATTCGTCTGTAGCATTTACGTATTTCTCCTTTATCATTTTCTTTTTGAACAATTTCCCAGTCCTAAAAATTGAATCAAAACAGAGACAAAAGAAAATATTTTATATAAAATAAAAATAGTTTGTATTTTCCAAAAATAAAATCAATCCTAAAAACAGAATAAAATAATACAAAAAAAATTAATAATTTAAAGTTAAGACTAAAATTAAAAGTTTTTTAAGAACATGTTAGTAAATACAAAACAAAAAAAGTTTACTGAAGGATCTATATCAATGTTATTTGGTTGGTTTTCAATAATTTCAAATTCTTCATATTGCAGTGGTCCTTCTTCCACTAAAACAGGTTCTGCACATTCTTCTTCTTCTTCCTAGAAAAAATTTATTTAAAATACCACTAAAAATCTTTTTTTTTTCTTTCATACAATTATAAATTTAACTTTTATTATTATTTAGTTTTTTATTTTTCTTTCCCTCAGGAAGTTTTTAATTAAGTTTTCATATATAAATTTAATTATTTAAAAATTAAAAGAATCCATTCATGATTTTATTACATTTTTATTTTATACACTGGCTTTTAATGACACTAGTGCATACAAGTACAAATATTTTATAATGGTATTTATAAAAAGTTTTCTCAGTTTACAAAAAAAGTCCTTATACAATTTCAATTAAACAAAAAAAAAATTTCAATTATAAACTATCATTTTCTAATTCTAAGTATCAATTCTATATTGTAGTTGTATATGTAAATTCTATATTGTAGTTGTATGTATCTATTCTATTTCATAGTTCTAAATAGATCTTAAAAAATTTCAAGTTTTTTTTAGAATTTTTTTGTGGTAATCTAAATGCTTCTGCATAACTATTGACTAAATGTTTATATGTTGCTTCTGTACATAAGTACACATCCACATTGCATTCTTATTTTCAAAAAATTTCTCAAGTCTTTTACTTTTATAAAACTTCAACTTTTTAGATTTTTCGCTCTGTACTAAATGTACTAAAAATGCTGTATAAATATTCTTTTATAAATTTGAATTCAATTTTTTTAAATAATAGAGAATGTTTATAAATATAATTTTTTTTAAATACTAAAATCTTTTTAAATATAACTTTTTAAATATTAGAATGTTTATAAATAGAATTATTTTAAATATTAGAATGTTTATAAACAGAATTTTTTTAAATATTAGAATGTTTTTAAATAGAATTTTTGACTTTTTTTATAGTGAAAAATAATTGAGCTAACAAACTTAAAGTATAAGCTACTACACGTTACCAGAGTTAAAATATGAGCAATATAAATTTAAGAAGAACATTATCTAAAGTTCAGTTATATGCAGTGTACAAACCTATAAAAGCTAATTCATTGTTTTTTATATTATTTTTGAATTTATTTCTTAATTTATTCTTTCTTTTTTTTATTTAGAACTTCTGTATATTCAGTTTTAAAGCCATAACAGGTAAAATTAAGTATATAATACCTCATCATCATTTTCACCATATTCCTGGTAGACATTTTTATCTTCAATAAGATTTTCTTCAACAGGTATTTCTTTTGTTTCTTTACTTGTTATTTCTTTTTCAAAATCATTAACATTCTTTTTCTTCACAATAACTACACGCCTTCGCACTTTTTTAATTTTGCCATCAGGCATTTTTCTTTCTATTACTTCCCAAACCTTTCCAAGTAAAACAACTATTATTGTTCAAAAATTTCAAGAAAAACATGAAAACATTATTTTAACTACATACTATTGTTATTTAAAATATTATTATATTGTAAACAACTTATTCTTAAATATTTTTCTAAAGCATTACCGTTAAATCAAAGGCAAGTGATTCAGGATTATTCGGATCAATATCAACCTCTTCATACTCAACAGGATCATCTTCATAAGGACATTCTTCCTTGATAAATGGTTCAAATACAAATGGTTTTGTTGAAATAGCAGTAAGACTTTTTTTAATTTCTTCTTTTTTAACAAAACTACCTTCCTAAGTATAGAAATTTAAAAACCACTTAAAAACAAAATTAACAAATATTATACAACATTTTATTTTCTATATTTATGTTTTTAATGCGATTTCTACGATAGATGTTTTTTTAGTATTGAAACATTTTTTGAAATCTTTTTTATTTTATTATTTTTTATATTTTTAATATTTTTATATAGTGAGCATTCTTTCTATGAACATGCTGACTGCAAGCCCTGGCAACACTTACAGCTCTGATATCAGAATTGCTTGCTAGTTTGATTTAGCAAGGCAAATACACATATGATACACTATAAAAAAATGAGTGTTTACAAAAGGGATACAAAATTTTATCTTTATCCAAAAAACTTAAAAAGAAAAAAGAAACACCTCTGGTATAACTTTGTTTCTATCTTTTACTTTAGGAGAGATTTCCTCTACAAAAACAACATTGGCATCGGAAATAATCTCATTGGCATTTTCTTTGACAAGAATTTTACTTTGTTTAATAGCTTTTGCATTCCTTGGACGCCGAATTGTTTTTTTAGAACCATCTGGATAATATTGTTTTACAACTTCCCATTCCTTAAAAAACCAAATAAAAACATTTTGTTAAAAAAACAAAACATTTAAATCGTCCGTAAAAAAATGAAAAAATATATACATATATAACTAAAAAAAACCACAGACGAATGTTTTACGTTTATTTCTGTAATGCAACCTAATCTATTAACTCCTATCATCAAACAGGCGAACATTTTACATTTACTTCTGTAATGCAACCTAACCTTTTAATTCCTATCATTAAAAATGCACATAACTTTTTTGCTATTAAGAAGTTTATAGTAGTTTAAAAAAAGGAAGGTAAAACATTTTTTTTATAAATTATATTAAGAAAATATATTACAAACAAAGTAAAGAAAGAAGAGAAAGGTTATAACAACATGAAAATTTTTTGTTTTACATTTGCATTATATTGTAATGATTCTGGATTTGTATCATTTAATTCAATATCTTTTGAAGATGCTTCAAATTCAGATGACGATACTTGGTTAACAACTGGAATATTATCAAAAACATTGAATTTTTCACCATCTTTTTTTGTAACAAACCGTTGTGGAGTTATTGATAAAGTCTTTCTTCTGATCAACTTTTTTGTTCCATCTGGGAAAGGTTTTTCAACAATTTCCCACTCCTATAAAAAAAAAAAAAATTCTGTAAAATGAAAATAAATATAAAAAAACTTTTCAAAATAAAATAAAAAAAATTAATAAATAAAAAAATTAAATTCTAATTAAAAAAAAAAAAATTAAATTAAAATTAATAATGATCATTGATAATATAAGTAAAAAATTAAAAACAAATCATAACTTTAAAGAGTTAATAAAACCTTTTTATCGTAACTGTCATGATCATTATACAAAACTTCTTCATAGTTTACTATATCTTCTTCATGCAATGGCAATTCTTCTAAAACTTCATACTTTTTATTATTCTCAATAACAAACTTTTTAATTTGAACAACAATATTTTTGCGAAGAAAATACTTTACTTCACCATCAGGAAATTTTTTTTCAACTTCTTGCCACTCCTGCATAAGAACAAAATTACTTTAAATTAAAAACAATTTCTTCGAACTATTTTTTCTCAAACAAATACTCTGTAATTTCACATAGTTTTATAAAACTGTTGAATATAAATATACCAATGGGTCATAAATATGATGATTAAGAATTTGTTTATCAAACTCAATTTCTTCATACTGCAGTGGTATATACTCAATTTCAAAAGTTTCCTTCTTATCTTGTTGATGTTCTTGAAATGCCTGATCATACTTTAAAGGAATTTTTCTTCTACAAATCTTTTTAAGAACACCATTTGCACAAACTTTATCAACAATTTCCCATTCCTAAAATAATTATTTTTCTTAAATATGTAAGTAAGCATAAAGTTTTAAAATTTAATTTGGGAAGTACTTACTTTAGGATCAAAATCACGGTCATTGTAATTTTCACTATCAATATCAACTTCTTCATACTGCACCTGTACATCAAGCACACTGGAAACTTCTTTATCTAGAATAAAAAACTTAAATTAAAAATGTATAAATTAAATATATAAATACAATATACAGAAGTTTATTAAAATCCTTTTCATTTTTATTAAAAACAAAAAAGATTGCTGTTCGTCAACGACAGCTTAAATACTATTCATGGCTATTTATTACAACTAATAATTATTTAAGGCTATTTTTTACAACTAATAATCACTGAAAGCAAAGTTAGTTAAATTTAGTAAGTTATTTATTCAACTATAAATTTAACTAAATTAGTAAGTTAGTTAAATTTAGTTAGTTAAATTTAGTAGTTTGATTAACTTTAGGGTCATTCCAGCTCAATTCAATTTATGCTTGGTACCATGCCATCTCAGATTTTGATGATTTTTGCAATACAAGCTCATATTAATGAAAGAAAACTTCACTCCAAACTTTAGTGACTCCTTACAGTTTCAGAGATATTGATACTCAGTCCCAATCTCTTTGTTGATTTTTTTTGAGATGCTTAAAAGATATGGTTCTGAAATTTTTCCTATGGTTCTATATATAACAAAACTCCTTATTACAAAAAAACTGCAGAGATTTTCTTTTTTGAATCTGATTTATTTGCATCCAAAGTTTTATAAAAAAAATAAGAAAAATTAATATTTAATAATAAAAAAAAAAATTATATACATTAATTTTTGCATTGTTTTAAAAAGATTTTAGAATCTCAGGTACAGTTCTAATATATAAACTTGTTTGCATTTCACATTAAAGATCTTCACTTTGCACAACCTTTATGTTTAATGAAGGATTTTCTATTTTACGAATCTTCAAATAATTATTTTTAAAATATTTCTTACAGAACTAAAAAATGATATAAAAATAATAATGATAAAGAAAGATGTTCAATTGGATTAATAGATAAAGAAAATTGTATAATAAAGAAAAGATATGTCCATAATGTATAATTAAATTGATGTCATTTAAGGATGATGGACCAGAAGAACCGACTAGAAGCCAGATTTATGAAGATGAAGATAATGAACTTCTTAAGTCTCAATTCTTTTTTGACGGCTATGAACATAAGTTCTCTCAAGACGCATGTTGTGAATAGTCACCCAAGAGTTGCTCTTGGTAAAAAGAAATGTTACATGTTCAGAAAACAGTAAACTTAGGTATTGCAAGGGCTTTAAATAAAGATCCTGATCAGTTAAGCCGAGAAGATTCCTTCAATAAGTTATATTTGGAAGTTAAATGAAAAGCAAATGATATGGATATACTTTAGGAAAATTTAAAGAAAAAATCTTAACTGTCAAATGGAATTAGAAAATTTAATTACTACTTGTTCCAATACCTTGGTCTAAAAAATGTATAGAAAAAGAATTTAGTGTTACTAATTATATTGTGTATATTATTAGGTATCATGCAAACTGCTGCTGAAAAATGGTGTTTTATCTTTCCCTGAAAAAAAAAAGGAAAGGAAATGTCTCATTTGTACTTATGTGCATTTACTGTATGCTAAGTTTAACATCAGTTATCCTGATATAAAAACTTGATTTTCTCACTGTTGCTCAAACCGTCCAAAATGGTGCATTACAGTGTGAGCATCTTGTTAATGATTAGTGCAGTTGAATTATCCAAGGTTTATCATAAACTTATTGATTTATTTCTAGTAGGGCTAACAAGAATTGCATGTTACATTGTTGCCTTTTGTGTCCAGAAGATTCTATATTTAGACATTATCTTGAAAATGAATTCTACTCTCAAGAAGATACTGATGAAGATCATGGTTATTGTATAGATTACAAACAATGGAAGACAACAGACCGATCTGTGCTAGTAAGTATAACAGAAATCAAGTAGCTTAATTAATACTTTAATAAATAAGTTACAAAAACTTACTGTTCATTCTTACATTGCAAAACATTCATACATTGCTGATTTTTTATAGAAATTAAAAAATGAAGTAAGTAGTAATTATATAATTTAATCATAAATTAATGTATATAATTTTTTTTCATTATTAAATAACAATTTTTTTTTAATTTTTTTATAAAACTTTTAATGCAAATAAATGACAAAAAAGAAAACCCCTGCAGTTTTTTTGTAATAAGGAGTTTGTTATATATAGAACCATAGGAAAATATTTCAGAACCATATCTTTTAGGCATCTCAAGATATACTTTTTTTTGTACGGGGCATAAAAAAAAATTATAAAAAATGTTACACCATTTTGAAATTGAATTTTCATAGTGAAGCTTTAATTTTTTTAGTGTTTTAGGTCTCATTTTTATAGTTAGGTATAAAATTTCAACACTATTGAGCAAGTACTTCATAAGTTAAAGCTAATTGTGTTATGTAATTAGCATAAAAAGAAAATGATGCTGAAAAATATAATCAAAAAAGAGATTGGGACTGAGTATCTCTCAAACCGTAAGGAATCAGACACTAAAACTTGAAGTAAAGTTTTCTTTCATTAATATGAGCTTGTATTCCGAAAATCATCAAAATCTGAAATGGCATGGTGCCAAAAAATTTTTTTTGATTTGACATGGAATGACCCTTTAGTAAGTTAGTTAACTTTAATAATTTAATTAACTTTGGTTAGTTAAATTTACTAGTTAGGACGTAAAACAAACATAATTTGTAATATCATGTGTGTGTATATATTCAAATTTTGAAATTTAACTTTTTAAATGTTAAACTAAAATATTAACAATAAAAAACAACAAATTACAAATTAAAAAACCTTCATTTCTGGAGTCATTCTTTTGAGGTTCTAATTTTTCATTTTTATCTTTACTTTTAATACTAGGAGTTCTATTGAAACGACGATTTGAACTGTTCTCAGTAGCAGATCTTTGACGTAGTTGATATAATGTACGATCACTAAAACAAAATTTAAAAACTTACCTGTCATGTTAGCTATAAAAATTCTTTGTAACTATGCCTTATATTTCTGACCTTTTTAAGTTGTAAAAATGCATACATAATGTTAAATAGACTCAACTCATAAATATTTTATCACTATAAAAACCCAAACAAAAAAATTTATTTACTTCATCCTCAATAACACTTTAAATAATTTACCTGTATCTAAAACTAGAGCCTGGTTTTAATTTGTCTGTTTTCTTTCTAGGAGAGTCAGGGTGAGTTAATCTGAAAAAGGTGTGGTACTCAACACATGACTTATAGCATTGTTTACACAGTTTTGCTGAATCAAACAAAAAGCAGTATAATGATTTTGGCTTCTTTTTGTTATCCTCGTCTCCTAAACCCTAAATAAAGTTGAAATTGTATTATAAGTAATACAATTATAATAACTTTTATAATAATATATTACTATTAAAACTGACAGAAAATCTGCATTACTTGAACTAGACTAGACAATGAAAGTCTATTGTTCAGTCAAACATTATACAAAATTCTCTCAAAGCTTGTTAACTAGACTGAGCAATTATTGAATGAACACATTTTCTTAAACCTTATTTATAAATTCATATTAAACAATTTTTACAAATATTTATTAATAAAAAATACATAAAATATAAACTACTAAGCCATTGTTATTTTTAAATTGATTATAATAATCTAAGCAACTTTTATTACATCTTCAAAGTTTTTAGGTTGTCAAACTTTATTTTTAGTTCTTTAGAGTTGTATTACCTGCTTTAGTTTAACAGTCATCTTACGTTTTTTATAAGAAAGTACATCAATACTTTGCCTAAAAATATAAATATTAAAGCAAAATTTGACAATTATTTTTATTTGTAACATATATTATATCAATATATATTAGAAATATATACAATTTAAATTAAACTATATATATATATATATATATATATATATATATATATATATATATATATATATATATATATATATATATATATATATACATATATCAGGCCTTGTTAAGAAGCGCTACGCAGCTCGCATTTTGCTTGCGAAAAGGCGATTTGCCTACGCGTTCAGCAGTTTTGCGCTACGCAAAAACTTATATCTTTTAGAATATTTAAATTATCTTTTGATTACTGTTAACGTGACGTTTATTCAGAAGAAATAAAGTCGTAAGTAAAAGCATTTAACCGCAATTGTAAAATAATAGATTTTTTTGTTAAAGAAACAGTTTGTTTCATAATTTTTTTTGTTATTAAAAATTAGTTAAAAAAAAAAAGTGTTTTAAGTTTTATCTTAAGGAATTAAATATATAAATTCCTTTTAAATATAAAAATTATTTTTAGTCATAATAAGTTTAAAAAATGCACGATTTATTTTGATGTAAATATTTTATTATTAAGATATTTTGTTTATTGTTAATTCAATAACGTAAAGTTTTAATGACGTTCATTTAATTTATGAAAATAAATTATGATCACGAACATGTTATCGGTAACTGGATAAATAACAAAAAAAGACTTTATTGTTTAAAAACATTATTAAAAAGAGTTCACAAATTAAATAAGAAAAAATGTATTAACAGTTAATAAAATAACCAAAAACCAAATATAAAATCATAAGAAAATAAACAAATATTTTACGTTTCATGAAAAAAATATTTTTTTCAAAATAAAATTTATTTCATATTTGAAAAAAATAATAAAAATGATTTTTTTAATAAGAACTTAGATTTTATTTGTAACTTTTGTTATAGTGAGAAAAAAACAAACTGTTTGTATGATTTTTAACGCGTTAATAAAATAACTTTTATTACAATGCGGTACTTGAAAAGACGCTAGTGACGCAATATAACTTCTAACGATGCAAAATATATTTGCTGAGTTGAGTTACTTAGAAATGCGCTACGCGTTTTCGCTACGCAGCGAAATCTCGTAACAAGGCCTGATATATATATATATATATATATATATATATATATATATATATATATATATATATATATATATATATATATATATATACATAAACTACTTTAAAACATCAAATTCTCTTAATACTAAATAATTTATTTGAAATTTTTGCCGGATTATAGGCACCGGGATGATCAGCAAATAATATAATATAATTACAAAAATTGTTATAAAAAATATTATATGCTGATGAAGCTAGTGCCTATAATCCGACGAAAATTTCAAATAAATTATTTTGTATTGAGAGAATTCGTATTATCTCATGTTTTAAAGTTTAGATTTAAACCATATATATATCAGGGTTATTCAAAAATAGGTCATGTCAAAAATTTAAAAAGAGCCCTAGCTTATGATTTGCCCTGACCCCAAAATTTAGTACTTAAAATTTTTTACAAACTTTTTTTTGAACATCGTAAAGGTCCCCATAGAGGACAAAAGGGTCCATTTTTGCTCTCTATGGACACCTTATAAGTTCTACTACTTAAGTTTAAGGGGCTTTTTTCTTTAATAAACATTCAAGGTATTTGTTTTTTTCAACAAAAAGTGGGTTTTTAGTGGGTATTTTCTAAATATTATACATTTCAATTTTTGTCTACAATTTTATATTTGAAAACAATTTTTTTTGCTGAACAAATTTTGTTTTGAATAAAGAGTAAAAAAGATTTTAAATAAAATAAAAAATAAATTTTTCATTTTCAAAATTAAAATATAATCTTATTATTTTATCTAACATACTTATATGTAAACTTTTAATTTTAGATAAACATAAAATATTAGAAGAAATAAAATATTAGTAATTTATATGATGCCACCCAAAAAGAAAATTGACAGAACTGATGATACTTCTCTAGTGGGAAAAATAAATTGTATCATTCCCAACAACAAATTTGCGACTGCACAAGAAATTCTTTAATACTACAACTTTCTGAGAAAATCTAAATCTGAAGTTAAACTAAGTTTTATTGTAGGATATCCAAACAAAAGTGGATCATTCTCATCAAATTGTCCTACCCAGTCAGTTATATTGCTGCATAATATCTAAACTTGCAGTTTCATGAAAACGTGGTGGATTTGAAGTAATTTTTTTAAATGTTAATTCACCTCCAATTACATTCAATTACAACTCATAAGCTAAGGTAATTATAGATCAAACTATACAACCTTATCAAAACACTAAAATATATTTCTAAGTTTTTATAAGCATTTAATAATAATTTTACTTTATAGAATCAAGGTCAAAAAAATGGTGAAGGATGAAGCTAAAAAGTTTAAGTAAAAGAACCAATCCTGCTGAAGTGAAAAAAAGAACTTTATAGAAAATATGAAGGTTTTCTGGATTGAAGAAAACCCACTAAAAATGATCGAAAAAATAAGGAAAGATAGGTTAAGAAACCAAAATTACAAAGAGGAAGACACAGCTTTTCTTAAAGACCAGTTAGAAGAAAGGAAAGGAAGGTTAGGGAAATTGGATAAGAGATTTCAGTACTCATTAAAACGAAAGTATAAATCTAAATGTAATTATAGTAAATTAAACAATGTATCTGATACTGATTCTGAAAATTCATTAAGTTCTTTTAATACCAATAAAAGCAATTCAACTGATAGTAAATTTGAAATTGAGCCACATATTGATCCCACAAATTCTGTAACCCAAGGATGTCTTGCACTGTACTTTTCATACAGCAGTTGGAGAGGGTTTAACTCCACATCAACATACAGCAATTCTTTGCAGTATTATTGTCAATTCTGGAGGACGCATGTCTGAGTTTGATGCTCTAACTCTTCTTCATATAGAGCAGCAGAGAACGCTGTGTTCATGGGTCATATGAAATCAGAGATCAAATAAAAAACATTTCTAAATCTTCAAATTCTCTGATAATGATTTATTTTGATGGAAAATTGTGTAAGAACTTACTGAAGGAAAACAGTTTTCGAAAGATAGGTTAGCTGTTCTTGCTAGGATTAAAGGACAAACTGAGTTACTTGGAACTCCAGCAATTGACTCAGGTTCTGGAGAACATCAAAAAGAAGCTATAGAAGAACTTATTTGTAAATTTGGATTATAGGATAAAGTTCAATGTCTTTACTTTGATACCACTAGCTCTGTATGTCAACGTAATGTCTTTACTTTGATACCACTAACTCTGTATGTCGACGCCATTTTTTTGAGCGTCATGTTATCCATTTTTGGGAGCTTTATCCAAGCAGTCATACTTTAGGACCAGAGAATAAATTATTTAAAGTTCTTAAGAACCATTAAATGATCTAGATACTGAAAATCAAGATTTAAAAAGATTATCAACTCCTACTAATTCCTGGATTAATGAACAAAGGCTGAGTGCTATTCAATTTTGCAGATATATAATTAGCACTAAAGTTTTTAAGAAGGTGAGTAATAAAAGCTTTATAAATTAATTTAATTAAATCTAATTATCCCTTGCTATTTCCAAAAAATAGTATAGTAAAGTAGTACTTCACTTATAATTTTCCAGTTTTATAATTGTGTCGTAAGTTATTTAAATTATTATAACTTAGCAAAAAAATTTGTTTAGGATGGAAAGTTTCATAAAGATTATCAGGAATTGGTTGAATTTACATTGATGATACTTTCACACATTGACAGATTTAACTTCACAATTCTGGAGCTGTTCATCATGCCAGATTCATGGGTAAAAGTTTATTTTACCTAAAACTGTTTCTACTTATGGAAAAAATCACTGAAATCAATGGAGAGAGCAGGGGTGAAATCACTGAAATGACAAAGTTCCTTTCTATTTTTTACACTGAATGGTTTCTGAGAGGGGAGCTAAGTTCAGCTGCTCCGACGCAGGTACACGGTCTTAATAATTGTTTTAAAATAAATATATATTTTGAATAAATACATAAAATAGGTATATTATTTATTTTTAAATTAAACATTTATAAATCTAGGCCTTAACTATTAGGATATGAAAGCATACTGGCAAATGAAAAGGTTTGACTCGAATAAAGCAGCGGCTCAAACTGTTTCTAAATCTTAGTACCTTGATCCATACTTAGTCATTATAGCAATAGCAGATCAGAAATGTAAAGAACGTAGCAACATGGCTAAGAGACTATTTGGTCTAAAACAAGCCCCTACAGAGGAGTATTCCTTAGAAAGACAAAGACACTCTGATAAGCTTAAAATTTTCACAGGATGAGCCTTCAGTTTAGTTCCACTATTTACAGAGAAGTCCTGGCTTGTATTTGACATGCTTGGTTATGGAAAAGCTGAGGTTCAATGGATGAAGCTTCCTCCATAGTATTGGATTTTAAATCGCTTCATAAGCGAGAGGTTTCGAGTTCAATTCCAACCACGCCCCTGGTAGTACCGCGCTCAACTTGTTTCTCCGCGCAGCGCCCTTGTTCATCAAGGTTTGTGTTTTGGAGTTATAGAGTTGAAAGAGGGTTATAACCACAAGTAGCCTCCTCATCTGTAGTGGCCTTCCCAACCTTGGGGAGGTAAACTTTAAAAAAAAATTTAAAAAAAAATGATTTCTATCAAGAATTTGAAACAGCTATCATGAATTTTGATGTTGTGAATGATTGTTCAGAAAGAACAGTCAAATTAGTTCAACAGCCTGATAACAAAGTAAATTCAGAAGAGAAGAGACTTTCTTTTTACTACGTTTCTTTTAACTCATGTGTACAAGCGAAATTGAAATGGTAGAAAAAAGTTGGATCATGCTAAAGCTGCACTGAATAGTATTATTTAATATTACTTTTTCATCAAACTTATTTTTGAATTGTAACTTGTAACTTGTAAATTTTTGGTTTTTGTTTTATATTGGTAAAGTTTTTTTTTATTGTATTCAAACAAATATTTATTGTTTTTAAACAAATATTTTGTTTTGATGATTTTTAATGCTTTTTTTTATTTTTTATTTTCATTATTCTTAAAGATACTTAAAGAAATATTTAAGAAAAGAGCCCTTTAAACTTAAGTTGTAGAAATCATTACCATGTTATTGGATAGTTTATTTTTTAAATTGGTTGAGATTCAAGGGTCTTACAAGCAAGGTGAAGTTTTCCTTTCTGATAATACTTAAAAATTTTAAGTATTAATTTAGGGTCAGGGCAGATCATAAGCTAGGGCTCTTTTCAAAATTTTGACAAGACCTATTTTTGAATAACCTTAATATATATATATATACACACACACACATACACACACATATACATATTTTTAAATGCATATACACATATACTTCTACCATTGTAAGATATTTTTTCTATTTTCCCCTTCATATATATTGATTCCTAATGCTGCTACCCCAACTTCAACAGGTTTTAAATCAACCTAAAAAGTTCAAATTTTTATTTAATAATTATAAAAAAATGTATGATTCTAATATAGCTGACACAGTTTTTAAATTAAATATTAAATATTATATTTTTAAATATTATGCTTACATATGCATGATGCATATCAACACCATACTTTGGTACTTTTTTTGCAATTTCAAGGAAGTTTAATTCTGCTTGTGCCGGAGATTGACCACTAGAATGAAAAATTATTTTTCAAGATTTAAAAAAAACTAAATTATATATATGGATATATTTTTTTGTTTTTTTTTATTAAACCATTTAAAAGATTACATTAGGAATTTTTGGTCTTTTAAGAAGATTTCTATAATACCATCATTGAAAAACACAACAAGAAGAAATTTTCAAAAAATATAACTATTTAAAAATTTCTTAAATACTGTATGAATTACTTAAAAGGTTACAGAAAAAGCTATACCATCGATCTTTATGCAGGTTATAAACTCTATCCAAAATCCATTCATCCTAATGAATGTATGATTTCAAAAAATGAATAAATTAATAAACTTTAAAGAGGGAGAGAAATAACAACAAAAAAAACATTAAAAAAAATATATTTTTATCATTTTAATTAAAAATATTAAGTTTAACTTAATTTAAATATTTATCTCTTACATCATTTGGTGAAAACTGATAATTTCTCAAATAATCCCTTTTGGCGTCTGAGAAATTGAAATCTCCAACCTCGGCTAAAAATATAAGATTTTGAAATTTTGAAGCTCATTTAAATATTTTTCTTTAACTAAAAATTAATAGAAAGTTAAGAAAAAAAAGTTAAACTACCTTGAAGTGTGTAGGAACCCAGAATTGCATATGTACTTTGACTGACAAGTAATCTATTTGAATGTAAAATGAAACTTTCCTAACTAATTCAACATTTTATAACAGAAAACAATTTTAAAATCTTAATAAATGAATAAATGAATCAGCCATATGAGAAACACCTCATGTCCATTTTTTGTCAAAATTGGCTTGACATTAAAATGTTGATGAAAGTAGACACATTTAATACGGATAAAACAATTCATCTTCATTTAGTCATCGTGGTGATGCCACATTTTGAAAATATCCGTTCCTTTGAACATCTTACCTCCTGGAAATGTTTTTTTTATTTTCCAAAAGTTTATTTTTTTGGATGAGGTATTTTGCTGAAATGAATGTGAAATGACAGATTAAAAAATGTAATTAAATGACTGATTCAAATATTTCACAATAATTTTCTTATCAATTAAAATAAATAAAATTGCTTGTTTATTCAAATTGCATATTCAATACTTTTGCGCAGGTTCATTCTCAGAACACGGAGAAGTCAGTTTTTTATAGTTGTGTATAAGTATATTAGATAAGATTCTAATAAAAACATTAATTTTTGGAAGAGCTTGATAAAAATAAATTAGATTAACCATAAATTAACCAATTAAAATATTTAGATTTTTATCAAATCATAACAACAAAATTTTGCTTCATAAATAAAATGTATCAGAAAACACCCACTAACACAATGTATCACCAAGAAGTTTAAAATTTAGATTTTTCAAGTAACTACCATATATTTCAAAAAAAATTAAACTTACTTCATCATTATCTATTTTGGTTTTGTAAACAATGTTTTTTTGTTGTTGTTGTTTTTTTAATGTTATTCGCCTCCCCAAGGCTGAGAGGACAACTACAATCAAGGAGGCTACTTTTTGTGGTTACAACCTTCTTTTAACTTTTTATTTCTGAAACAAAAAACTTGATGAACAAGGCTGCTGATATTCTTCATACATTTCTGATGTTCCATGCATCAATAAAAATTTGCAGAAAAGCAACAGAACCTTTAACTTGCTGCTGATTTATAACTGGCTTTGTTTTCAAAGCTGTCAGGGTTTCTTCACAAAAAACATGTGTTACTATTTTTACATTAGTAAACCTTTGCACTCACCAGATATTATTAGAACAATAATATCTGATAAATAGCAAGGCTCTCCAACAAAGTTACTTCTCATCACAAATAACTCTTCTTGCTGAATGAAATAAAAAGTCTTTAATTCATAAATAATACTGTAAAAACAATCCAAAATAATTCTTCTTGTTAAACTTCCTTTTTTTTAGTCATTTCAACATTGTTTAAGAAAGAACTGCTTCAGGTACAATAGGAAATTTGTTTATACAAAATGCTATAAATGTTGAATCACTATTAATTTAATTTATGTCTAATTAATAATTTGGAGAGTGTTATACCTAAAAGAGTGTTATGAATATAAAATTATTCACATTGTTACAACATAAAGTTGAATGAAATAAAAAGTCTTTAATTCATGAAAATATAACAATAATAATACTGTAAAAACAATGATTGTTATTACAGTATTATTAATATTATCATTATATTTTCATGAAAAACTTAATTTCATTTTACTTTATGACATGTTGTTTGTTCTGCATGCAATATAAACTAATTTCATTCTACTTTATAACATGAAAAATATTGGTCTGCATACAATATAAACTAATTTCATTCTACTTTATGACATGAAAAACATTGGTCTGCATGCAATATAAATTAAAACTAAAAGGTTATATAATTAGAATGTTCCTCACCATGGCACTCCAGTTTCTTGAATAAAATCTTTTGATTGTAAGACAATGTCATCATTACACCTGTTTCTTAGAACTGGTAGTTGTTCAGTTCCTTCATTACAATGTCACTGAATTCTAAGTTATCAGCTTCATTAAAACTGGTCATTTCTTTCTCTTATAATATATTTCCTACTGATAAATTTGAATATTTGTATTTATATTATTGGCAGTATGTATTCAGATGAACTTCTAGAGACACACTTTTCCCTTTTCCTTATCTTAGGTAAACTTCCTTAATTTACATACAATATACAAATACAACTTAATGTACATGACATTTATATTAAAGTCAAATTATATTTTTCTAGTTGAGTTTGATTTTTTTGTTTACTGTATTTTCCGCAAGGGCAAGAATGAACACAAGGACAAGAAAGACAACATAGACAAGAAGGCCACAATAGGAGGCCACTCATAATTTATTCTTGTTACAACTATCAACTCTTAACTACAAAAAACAAATCTTGAAAAGAAAGACACTGAGAAACAATTAGAGCACAGTATTAGGGTGGATGGGTGTACATTATTAGGATAGATGGGTGTTCAGTTTTAAGATGGATGGGTGCACAGTATTAGGATAAATGGGTGTACAGTATTAGGATGGATGGGTTCACAGTATTAGGATTGATGAGTGCACAGTATTAGGATGGATGGGTGCACAGTAATAGGATGGATAAGTGCACATTATTAGAATGGATGGATGGGAATTACAAGAGATGTGGTGGGAATTACTTCTTGCTTACAAATCTCCGTTACTAAATTATTTTAATGATGGTCATGGAATTACCATTAATAACCATTAAAAATTATTGTAATGGGTCTTTTTTCAAACAAAAGTTTTCAAGTTTTTTTTATAGTTTTTCAACTTTTTCTCAGTTGAAAAACTAAAGAAAGTTGTAACTTTTTTCTTAGTTTTTCAACTTTTTTATTTATATGATTAACAATTGACATTATTTAATGCACTCTAATTATTGATATACTTCAATCAAAATTAGCCAGCGATGGAAAGTTCAAAAAATTATTTAGGGTTTAGAGTCAAAAATTAACTATTTCTATCTTGGCTTAGAAAGTTTTGGAAGTCTAATGATGTTTATGTTTACTAAGTACAGGATTGAGTCCTAGACCCCTAAAATTCTGAAGTCATTTTGGGAATTCCCATTCCTGAGTAATGCTATTATTATGATCCACAATGACAAATTCAAGATATAAATAAACAAATTTATAACTTAATATATAAACAACAGGTTAAAAAGAATAATAAAAAAATTTGAAAAAAGAAAAATTATGAGAAAAAAATAAATAATTGCAATTGATTATTAATAAAGCATACCTGCCATTAACAAAGTCATCCCGAAGTTGTAGGTACAACAAATAGCTGAAACAAAATAAGCAAGTTATGCACAAAATTTTTTGTGATGATACTTGAGCCTTTATGCATGTCAGCATTTAGTTATCTACTTTTTTATAATTTAAAAAACCTTTTTTATCTAACTAACAATAGTAACTAATTTTTCTAAAAAACTGTTCTAAAAAAAAACTGTTTGATCTAAAAAACTGTTCGATCTAAAAAACTGTTAGATCTAAAAAGAGTGCAAAATATATTTGGATAATTGTAACAAGCAGAAGTAAGCAACTACTATTGCGTATACAGATCAGCAAATGCTTATTAGTTTTGCTTATCATTATAACAGTTGATAACTAAGTTTTGGCTAAAACTTAGTTATCACCTGATATAATGATCAAAAACTAAAGTGCATATAATTTTATTATTACAAGCTTTACCATAGATTTTCTTAATTATGAACAAAATCGCACTTAAAGTTGAATAACTTTGCTTGTTTTTTGAATTTCAAATTAATTTTTTTTTAATAAATAAACTGGAACCTAAACTGAATCGAACCATATCAAGCAACAAGTATATTTATAATGAAAATATTGTAAACTTTTAATCTTAAAAAGTGAAGTTTTTGTTTGGAATTAGGAACATGTGTTCCTAATTCTAAATGTACATATCAAATCTCAAAAACTAGTATTCAGTTTATGATAGTAAAAAATTTATACTAGCATAGACCTCTAGCTTAGAGTTAAGTAAAATGATTTTTAAAAATTTATATTCCTTTTATATTTCAATTTAAGGTTATAAAATTGTGTTGGTACGAAGTGTGCATTATCTATTTATTAGATCCTGCTATCCATTATTTTTTTGTAATCAGTTAAAAAAAAAAAACCTTCACTGTCAGTATCTGTTTCTGTCAGTTAACCACTTTTAACCAGCAGAAATCTCAGTTATTAGTATCAGATTGGTTGCAACCTCAGCAAATGCTCCCCCATTAATCAAATAGGATCATTGTAGTGCTTTTTTACCATTTAGCAATGCAGTTTTTTTTATCTTTGATTTTTGATTTTTAGTTGTATTTTTAAATGGCAGTAATTCAAGGACTGAAATATTGTTCAGTAACCCATTTATTTTGCTCCCTGAAAATTATTATTTTATAACCCTCCATTATTATAACCAGCTCATTATTCTTCACCACTAAAGAGTATCGCACTTAGTTTTTACTAAATAGTATTGCAACAATATATCTGTATTTGTCAGTTATCTGTAAATTATCAAATCAGTACAATACAGCTATGATTGCCATCTCCAAATGAATACTAATTCATTTGGAGGTGGTAACTCTAGCTATACTGTAAAGATTTAATAATTTTTAAAAAACTATAATGAAAAGGTTGTAGTATTCAAACGTTTTAAAACATCAAGCTACAAAAACTAAAACCAATAAAAGTTATTTACACTCTGGCTTCTTTTTCAACTAGTTTTCTTTTTTTAGCAGCTTGTGTAGCTTCGTCCTGAACCATTGCAGATAGTTCAGTCATATTATAACTTGTTGTTCTTTTAATTATTGTTTCCTTTTCTTTACTACCAGAAAGAGGCTTTAATCTCTAAGTACACTGAGCACTGATTTATTAATATCAAAAAATGGTTGTTTAACGGCATTTTTGATGCTATCTAGTTTTTGGAGCAATACTTCATTTGTTGTCTATTCATAGAGTTTTTTGAATTTATTCTATTAGTCTTATCAAGTGAAACTTGTGAACCGGTTGACTTGTGAACCGGTAGACTTGTGAACAAGTAGACTTGTGAACCGGTAGATTTGTGAACCGGTAGACTTGTGAACCGGTAGACTTGTGAACCGGTAGACTTGTGAAACGGTAGACTTATGAACCGGTAGACTTGTGAACCGGTAGACTTGTGAACTGGTGGACTTGTGAACCGGTAGACTTTCCAGAAAAACAATTCTCAATTTTGCCATTTGTTATGTCTTAAAAAATAGCATCAATTGCAGTTTTATTTGGAGTAATTTTTGAACGATTAAGTGGAAATATACTTTTATTTCAAAACTACTATGTGCATTTTCTGCTTTAAAGCCTTTATTTGCAAAAAGGTCTTTTAGCATGGTTGGAAACTGCCGGTTACGTAAACTTAAATAAGAATTTCTAACCAAGTAAACTAAATTTGCTTCCATTCTGTCTTTACTGTTTTGAACATTATTTTTTTGTAGGTTATATAAGATTAAAAGCAGTTTAATGATTTTAATGCACAACTGTTGTGTGATAATTAGAAAAACAGACTGGACACAGTCCAATACCACATAGCTGACACTGCTAACTTGTGCAGGCTCGAGTTTGGTGCCCAGCTACACATTTTATTTTTTTCCTGCACCAACTTTCACAAGATTGTGACCATATAATGAATTGTTATTTGCAGTATGGGGAAGTGGGTATGGGACAATTTTACTTCTAGCCATTTCAATCTTTCTTGATGTTTGTCTTTTAGAAATTACTTTCACTGGAAAATAACCTCCAGCTAAACTTTCCACTATAGCCATGTTGTAAATGTTTTTATTGTAAAGGGCAACAACATTTGGTTTCATAACTATATTTCCTCTTCTGTTTCGCATTTCAGTAAAACCTGCTTTGACAACAGTAGATAGTAATATAGACTTTTTTTTACCATCATGGTATGCCACACACAACAAAGGACCTATTCTATATTAGCAAACCTCCTTGTTTTTTAATCTTGATTTAATGCAGATTTCTGGTAGGCCTTTCCTGTTGACTTTCACTGTGCCTGTTGCAGTGGTCTGATGAGCATATAGACCTAATAACAGTTGAGGAGAAGTATAATAATTGTCATTGCCTTAGTGATGACATTGGTGGAGGAAATTAGTTTGGCACAAAAGACGAAAAACTGAACTATAAGTCATTCTATAGGCAATGGCTGCTACATCTGGGTCTTTTCTTCCCTTGTAAATTTCAAATTGACACAAATAACCATTGGTGCTGTCTGAAACACACCATAACTTAATCCCAAATCTAGAATGATGTTTGTTTGGCATATATTAATGCAGATGTGGTGTCTTTCCAATGCAGCCAACCATACTCTCATCTATAGAAATGTTTCTTTGTGTATAATAATAATAAAGAAATTTGTTGTTAAAATGTTCAAATAAAAAATGAATTTTATAAATTTTATTGAGTAGTTGTTGATTTGGCACATGGATGTCTGTAAAATGAAGAAACTTAAGCAAAAGTTGAAACCGGTCACGATTGAAGCGGGTAACAAACCAGGGAGTAGATGCACAAGGATGACATATATCCCAGTACAATTTAGGGTTAGCTTTTTTTTTTCCAAGGAAAGCTCTTATCTCTAAAAGATTGGTCTTTCCCTGTTTAATCCAACCATGACCTCTTGATGTTGGATGGAACCTCAAATGTTGTTGATTATTTTGAATTAACGTATCAGCATAATTATTAGTAAAATTTACTATATTTTGCAAAAATTCAGGAGTAAAAAGTAAGTCTAGATATTTTATAAGCTTAGACTCAGGTAAAATGGAGTGTTTGGGTCCTGATTCACCAGTAAAGTGAACAACATTAGGACCATGGTCATCTCCTAGAACAAATACCCAATCATCTAAAATATTATCACCAACACCATCTACATCAACATTGCCATCAGAACTAAAGTCTACATAAAAATAAAAATAAAAATTATCATACTAGGTGATATATTTGTATTAAACAATATTGTATACAATTTTTAAATTAAAGTTATCGTGCCTTCATCAAACAAACTGTCATCGCTGGAACTTAACAATTCTTTGCTTATACAACTCTTGTCATCCATACAACTTTCTTCACTGTCACACATTTTCAATGCCAAATATATAACAATAAACCAAAAGATAGAAAAAAATGTGTTCTATTTAATGCTACCATTTCTAATGAATGAACAGCAGTATTTTGTTGTTATAAGTCAAAATTTCTAAGAGCACTTTTAAAGCTACGATCGTGGCTCTTCGCGCTTTGACGGTATAGCCACAATCGTGGCTCATCAAGCTCAAAGGCTTAAAATACCATTTCTTTTTAAGCTGAAAGCTTATTGCTCTTGGCCTACCAACACCACCAGCTTCATTTATTCCTTTTAATCAGCAAAAATTTTAAAAAACCACTCCAAACTGAACAACAAAAAAAGCTAGCTTGACTCAAATGCAGACAAATTTTACAGCACTATAGAAACAATGACTATTAATTTGATGATGAATTGTACTTTACATTAAGCCATGCTGATCAGCCAGGCAATGACGCTTTCTACACCGACAACTTAAATAAGACAGGGGATAATGTTAAATACGGTTTCAATAAAAAATATCCCTAAAAGTTGCTTGTATGGCTTGCTATATCATCAAATGGATTGACAAAACCTTTTTTTTTAAATCTGGAAACGCAACTAACCAAAACATTTATTGTGAAATTCTCAAGAACAAACTCTTTCCATTTATTAAAAAAATATATAGTGCTGGTGGTTATGTGTTTTAGCCTGACTTAGCGTCTGCTCATTATGCTTCCATGGTACCTAAATTTTTGGAAGACAAGAATATACCTTTTGTCTCAAAATTCATGAATCAAGCTAATTTTCGGGAAGCTTGTACAATAGAAGATTTTTGGGAAAACTTGAAAATGGAGGTTTACAAGAACAACTGGACAACAAAAAATATTGATGAGTTAGAAAAAAAGATAGTTAGATGCCTTAACAATATGTACTTAACGTTTGTACGAAACCATGCTTTATCGATCGGGAAAAGGCTTGATAAAATAAGGAGATCTGGACTTTCTTTTCTTTCTATACCTCTTCGCTTCCAACAAGGCTGCAAGCAACCACTAATTAGAATTACTAAAAAGTTACTGGAAGAGATAAGATGAAGATTATAGAGCAAGATAACAATTAACAGGCTCAAAGGATTGCAAATTATATGAATCAGGAAAGCAAGATGAAGGAAACAAATTCCACAAGGACTGATGTTCGAGGAAAAAAACTAGAGGAATAAGAGCAATTAGGAACAGTCACAGAAAAAGGATGACACTTAATTAAATGACGAGTAACACGAGAATGAATTTTAGTAGATGGGACAAGAGACGCTAGCTCTTTAGAGCAGCGCCCATTATAGTATTTGTAGAAAAAAGAAAGAGAAGCAACATTATGACGATGTGATAATGGTTGGAGGTTGGCTGCTAGAGCAGGTCCAACTATGTTTACAATGCGTTTTTGCACCTTGTCTATTAGAGAAAGCGCATCATTAGAAGATCCGCCCCAAATATGGCAACAGTATTCCATACAAGGCCGGATTTGAGATTTACTGAGATAGAGAATAGAATCCTGAGTAACAAAGTGTCAAGCTCGATAAAGAGACGCAACCTTAGCAGATGTTAATTTTGCAATGGATTTGTTCCAATTTGTTTCAGATGTTAATTTTGCAATGGATGGTTTCCAAGAAAGATCGGAAGTAAGAGTCCTAGAAAATGAAAGGTAGATGACTCATGGAGTACATTACCGTTCATAAATATATTAAGATCTAAATTATTGTGGTAATGATTAGCTGAAAGAAATTAAGTTTTATCTAAATTAAAGTTTGCCAGCTGCTGAAAGCCCCATGCAGTAGCAGAAATGAGATCCTTTTTGAGCTCAAATGCCCCCTCCAAACAATTAGAGAATGTTGGCTTTTAATCAAGACAAGAATAAATGGTAGTATCATCAGTAAACAATGCTACCTTAGGTGTGGGAATTTTTTGGAGATTGTTAATGTAAATTAAAAAGAGTATAGAACCAAGGATAAAACCTTGAGGAACCACTGAAGTTACAGGATATGAAGAAGAGTGCTGTCTATCGAGATACTTTTATACTAGGATTGGTAAGGAAGGATTCAATAATCTTAAAGATGTTACCAGATACACCTTAAGAAAAAAGCTTATGGAGAAGACCAGCATGCCAAACTTTATCAAAAGCTTTAGAAATGTCAAGAGCGATGGCTCTCCACCTTTATCTTAATGCACAATAAAACCTATCGGTTATTACTGTTAGCAAATCAGCTGTAGAACGAGAAGATCGAAATCCATATTGATGGTCAGAAAGTAAGTTATTAGATTCAAGATGAGAAATTAAGTGTTTGTTAATTAAAGATTCAAAACCCTTGCTTATGATAGGAAGAAGACTTATGGGACGGTAGTTAGACGAATCAGATCGCTCTCCAGAATTTGTGAAAATAGGGATAACAGATGCCGCTTTCCAGCAGGCTGAAAAACAAGACGCTGATAAGCACTTGTTGAATAGTTTTGAAAGTATAGACAACAGCTCTGGAGAACACTTCTGCAAGACTATAAAAGGTATGTTGTCTGGGCCGCAAGCTGTAGAAGAGTCTAAGCAAGAAATCACTTTAGATACAGAAGCTGAAGTGATACAAATGTCAAGCAATGGATCAACCTGTTTGACAGCTATATCAGGTAGAACGCAACTAGTGGAATCAAGAGATAATATTGATGAAAAGTTCTTAGCAAAATATTCAGCTTTGTCTTTAGGTGAGGTCACAAAGTCTGAACCATACAAGAGAGATGGAATTACAGATTTGCCCTTATTATTAACACTATTAAAGATTCTCCAGAAGTCACAAGAGCTTAATTTTTGTAATGAAATACGAGATTTCATGACCTGAGAATAGCGGGCTTTGGTGTTAGACAAAATCTTTTTCCAATGGTTTCTAGCAGTAATAAACAGACGTCTGTTTTCTGGAGAATTGTTTAGCTGATAGATATAGAAGTAATGGGTTCTATTAGCAATTGCAGCAGCACAATGTGAGGAAAACCATGGAAAAGAGTGAGGCTTGACCTGGAATCGTCGAGAGGGAATAACAGATTCCATGCCATCCTGAATCCACGAAGTTATGTAAGAAGCAAATTTGTCAACAGGAAGATGAAAGATTTCTACCCAATGGCCATCACGAAGAAAATCATGGAAAGAGTCCCAGTCAGCTTTAAGGTAATTGTAAGAGGTACGATGGTTGGGGGATTTAGTTGATGAAAAAGAATGAGATAATAGTTTTAGAGAGATCAAACTGTGATCAGAAGCACCTAAGGGTGAATATGGAGAAATTGAGCATTGACTAGGATCAGAATCAAGACATAAGTCAAGTTGAGAAGGTAAATGATTCGGGTTGTCTAGAAAGCTAGTTGAAAAGTTGACTATTTGAGTTAGGGATTGAGAAAGGTAAAAGTTTGGGATTGAAAAAGGCAAAAAAATTATTTTTTTATTATTAATTTTTTATAATAAACTCAATTGATAATATTATAATGTATTTCATAGATCTAAAATAAAATTTTTAACACTATTAAATTTCAGTTTAAATTTGTGCCAAAACTTAGTTATCACCGCTTAGCATATAGCTTTTACAGAAAAAAGAAGGAACAAAATCAAGAAAAATGAAAGAAAAGGTTGATGCCCCAAACCCTCAGTCAATATAAAGCACTTCGTTGTTTTTCAATGCATGTATTTGTCATAAAATAACTTTTTTAGATTTATATTTACAGAACTTATATATCATAACAGTAATGAAAGATTTTGTAGGTATTCTTTGTGTACAAAACATCTTTTTGACATGTTCGGTATTTCTCATCAACTGACCATTAACTGAAGACCAATCTTTTATAACTTTTTTTATTGCAAAAAGTAGCAAAATATTTATGATGCATGCCTATTTACATACATTTAGCATGAGATTTACATAGCCAAATGTTTGGAGGATATTGGAGGATAGTTTATCTGATATCTAATAGTAAAGATTATTAGCAAAAAAAATATTGAAAACTGTCTGTTTTCGATGTATAAAAACTAATGATTACACACATGTTAAATTGTTTTTAAAAGTCTGAGCGAAAAAAACATTGTTAATTAAAATAATATATTTTAAAATGAAATTCAATAAAGTTAATTTAAAACAATAGTAGCATGAGTTGATGAAAAAAAAATGAAAAATAGTGTTTTGGAACACATGTCAAATTAATGTGTAAATAACTGCATAAAATTACGCTTAAATTAATATTTAATGTTTTTTTAACTAGATATTTGCTCTAATGAACATGTCTTCACCATTATGAAAAATTTTCACCATGCAATGCTGACATTTTTGTGTGACATCACAATGCTTGATTTAAACTAGATTTAAAACTTTAAAAAGTATGGATATGGAGTGGAAAAACCTGCTATGGATAAATAAATAAGCCATGTTAAAATGACACAAAACATTTAAATCATAAAAAATTTTACCAATTCTTTTATTATATTAGGCATTTTATAGAAAAATGGTAACAAAATATAAACTTGAAAAAACTTGATAAGCAACAACAAAAAAGACGAGTAATGTTTTGTAGCGATTAAACAATTATTATTAATTGATTATTAATTTTTTTTATTTTATTTTAATATTAATTCACCTCCTTGAAACCATGAAGGCCACAACAGTCGAGGAGGCTACTTTTTAACTGTGGTTACAACCTTACAAGGTTCATGTTTCAGAGTTATTACTTAACTCAATAACTCTGAAACATGAACCTTGATGAACAAGACTGCTGCATGGAGAAACAAGTTGAGCGCGGTACTACCAAAGACATGGTAGGAATCGAACTTGGAACTTTTTGCTTATGAGGTGAACTATCTACCACATCACTACCACATTTTTTCATCTAAAATTACTGAAATATTTTATTTAAAAGTTAAATAAATATTGTGATTTAATGAATAATGATTTATCTTTTATTCATATATTTAACTTAACATGTGTTTTGAATAACGAAATATAAAAAAAGTTGTGGGTGGCGTTATAGGACAAATGTGAGGCTTATATCACCATTAGTACCTTTTTTTTAAAAAAATAATATTTCCTTAAAACTATTTTAGTTAAGAGCTAAACAATTATACTAGTTAATCAAAAAGATTTTTAAATTAAAATATTTATATAATAATTAGTGTTGTTACACAATTATATAAAAATTAGTGCTGTGACTAAATCAACTAAAAGTTGACTAGTCGAAAGTTAGAAATAAGTTAATCGACTAAAAGTTAAATTGTGAAGCTCTAAAATCTAAATGTCATCCATAAAATACCATTGCAAATATAATTGTAAAGGAAATTTTTATATTTTGCAAGTATTTAAAATGGACCCTAAATAATTGGGGCTCAGGAAAAAATTATCTTGTTGTTGGAGTGGACCCTGCTCTCATATTGTTTTGTTTCATTAATATTTAAATGATGTTAAAAAACAAGAAGCTAAAAATTACTTTATTACTTTTATCACAACTTTAAAAATTTCCATATTTTGACAAAATCGACTATTAATCACCTTTCAAAAGTGTATAAGTTGATTTTAGTCAACTTTACAAAATATATATATATATATATATATATATATATATATATATATATATATATATATATATATATATATATATATATATATATATATATATATATATATATATATATATATAATTTGTTTTAACAAAATATAATTAGCAATTTATATAATTACCGTGTAAACTCATCATAAATTCTTGTAGGTTCAGGCTCATAAAACTTAATTCGAAAATAAAACTTTGCATCAGCATCTAAAAGTAAAAAAAAATTAAAAATTATTTTTAAAAGCTTGCCAAGAGAAAAATAGTGCTTTCAAATCATTTATTTTATTATTTTGATTTGGAAGCACACTCATTTTTTCTGTACAACACATCTAAAACTATTTTATTGTTCTAAACATACAACAAGTGACATATTAAAGAGCTAAACATACAACTTGTAACATGATAAGCAACATATACCTAACATATGTTTATGTTTTTTTTTAATGAATTTACTCCAAACAACCAATCAAACTGCAAACAAACACTATTTATGTTATGTTAACCACTTACTTATGCTTCAAAGAAAGTTAAAAAGCAAGAAAGACCTGCAAAAGTTAACCTGCAAACTACTGTACTTTAAATTGTTAAAAAACCTTGCAAATTTAAAGACAGCCTCATTAAAAGAAGCAGCCTAAATATGACAACATTTCATACAAGAACAAATAAGTGATTTATAGATCAGGAGTAAGAAAAATGACACAATAAATAGATGCAATCTTAGCATGTGCTAACTTTGCATATGGATTGGAAGATATTCAATTTTTGAGATTTCAATGAAAAACACATTTAATTCAATGAAAAACACATTTAATTCAATGAAAAACACATTTAAACAAGTTTCAAATAAAGTTTTTTTCATTTTAACATAAAATTTTATAAATGTTACCAAAAAAGAAAAGTACTAAAATAAATATGGCTTCACTGTACAAAAACAAAACAAGGTAAAATTTTAAATTATAATATTTATTGATAACATATATTTAAAAAACTTGCTTAAGGTCCCTGTTCATTAAACAACCCAAGTAAAGTACCACAGCATTCAATCAATCTTAAAATATATTTTATTTACAGCAGTGACTATCATTAAGAAGTCTGACTGCTTAAACAGTTTCATTATTTTCTGGATACGTCATTTAAAGTTAGTTCAAAACATGAAGCAACAATGTTTCTAAAGAAATGCTTCAACAAAATTTTTGCAAAAAAAAATTACAAAATTTTTCTCAAAATTTATATATAAAAATTAGAAATTAAAAGCTAACTGTAGCACCAGTAAACTACATAACTGTAGCACCAGTAAACTACATAACTGCAGCAACAGTTATGTTGCAACTATAAACTGGAAAATCTATATGAAATTTTAATTTTTGTGCCTTCTTATAGTTGAACTTTTAAAATTACCTCCTATCTGATGTTTCATTTCTTTGTGAATATCTAACCAGCACTAAAATAAAAAAATAGTAAAGTTTTTTTTCATATTTCATGTAAACAATACATATGATAGCATTTTATAATATACTTCATTTTAATAAATCATATACTTTTATACTTAAAAAGAAATAGTTATGCAACAGAAAATCTTTCTACTAGCTCTTCTCAATTAAGTCATCCAAGAATTACTCAATTAAACACTCAAGTAAACTAAGCAAGCATAATAGTGAGCAGGGGGTATTCATGGGGTATCATGTTTTAACAAAACAAATAAAATTAACCTTGACTCCAGTCTCATTAAAAAACAATAAACCCATATATTCCTTTTGTGTGATAGATAAAGTAGCAACAACGTTATTGAAAAGAACTTCTCCTTTGCTTGATTTCTAAAATGAACAATATTTTTACAGAAATTAAAATAGAAAATAAAACATTTAACAATAAACCTGATGAAATAAAAAATAACTACCCGCCTTTTTTAAAAAAACTACAATTATATTTGTAATTTATCTCACAATTCAAATACTCTCTAAGTATAGACCACTATTGGATAAAGAGAATAAACAATTAATAAAACAAAAGACTATCAATATCAAACTAAAAGTTCAACTGGTAAATCTAGTAACCTATATTTATAATATAAAACAACTCGATCAACAACTCGAGTTCGATCCCCACCACGTCCCTGGTAGTACCGCGCTCAACTTGTTTCTCCGCGCAGCGGCCTTGTTGGTCAAGGCTTGTGTTTCGGAGTTATAGAGTTGAGAGAGGGTTATAACCACTATTAAGTAACCTCCTCATCTGTAGTGGCTTTATCGGCCTTGAGTAGTTTAATAAAAAAAAAAAAAAAAAAAAAAAAAAACTCAATTTAAAAAAAGATTATCTGTAATTATTAAGATATTGAGAGACATTAAAAAAGTCTAGGATAAAAGAAATTATTAATGATATTACAATGATACTCACTTTTTTTTTTTTTTTTTAAAAAGAGTAAAAAAAAAACAGTAAATGGAAGACAGGAAACTGAAAATAACATAGATCAGAAAATCATTAAAAAAAAACAGCTGACAGAAGAAAAAAAACTGAAAATAACATAAACCAGAAAATCATTTAAAAAAACAGTTGACAGAAGACACAAAATTCTTTTTTTATTTTCAGATGTTTGAGGAAAAAACTTAAATAAAAAGCTCTTTGAGATTGAAGGAACAATTACAGCAAAAAATATTTTTTAATGATAAATCCACAAGATTGTGTCTTCTACAAAAACAACCATATTAATACTTGTAGAGGAAAAACAAGTAACCTTACAATTTAATAGAGACTGAGGCTTGGCTGCTAGAGTAGGTCCATACCATACAGAAATTAAACACACATTTAGCAATGCCTATCTGACAATACTTAAAGTTGATAATATTTTCCCAACCTTGTTTCAAAGTCATTATTGTGAAAATACTATTTTTATTAAATAAAAAGACTAAGTGTACATATTTTTGCAACAGAGGTTATCTATGCAGTACAAGATCAATACAATGGTCATCAACTGTCAATCACTCAATAACTAAATTTTAAAATTTTAAGATTGCATATGTCCAGTTCAAACTTTTAAACCCTCTTATCATGGATACTATTTAGATCAAAATATACATCATTCTCAACCTTTTCAAAAATTAACAATAAAAAACAATTCCAGCGATTATTACCTCCTCTGCTAAAAAAATTTATAATGGACTATATGACCATGGACCATATCAGCATGTATGTTGTTATAGGTTAAAAAATCTGCAGCATATTCTATATCAGCAACACAATTAACAGGAATTTTTTTATTACTTATTTAAATACCACCATGTTCATCTGGTTCTTCCACCATGTTCATCTGGTTCTTCCACCTTTTGTATTTTTATATTCTAGCAAATTATTATCTTCACCAATATCTAAATCAGTCCAAAATCTAAAATATCCATATTTCTAAAAACAAATTTACTCAGACATGGGAAAGCCATTTTTCAAAAATTACATAAATTCAAAAAAAATCCATATATGTACTCGCAATACAGCAACAAATTTTATCACTCACTATAGAAAGGTATGGATAAAAAGAGTTAAACCTATTTTTTATTAAAGATTTGAAAAAATCTAAGTGATAAGTGTACATGCTGGTTTTGAAAATGCACTTTAAGAGACATTCTAAAAATATATTCTACTAAACTTTTTTTATTAGGACCTGAGTTGTTAAACAGAAAACATTTTACGGTTTTTACAACCGTAAATGTTAAAATTAACATTTACGGTTGTGTTGCATTTTGCAGTTATTCAAGCAAGGTCTGCATGCAAGTTAGAGATGATAAATCTTTCTTAGATTTTATCTTTGAATATTAGTTAGTAACAAACAAATTTTATTCTATATTTTAGAGCGATTGGAAAGAGTTGAAATGCTTTTTAGTTAGTTCAATACACTTTATTATTATTGTTTTGTTATACTTAAAATTACAAGTATTAATGAGGATAATATTTTTTAGACTGACTACGGTTTGAGTAAGTTTAAAATTTAGTTTTATTGTAATTTGGAATTTTATTTCAAAAGAATAGAATATAAAAAACTACAATAAATGTTAAAATAAAATAACACAATGTTATTTGTTAAAGTTCTCATAAAATAACACAATGTTATTTGTTAAAGTTTTCATAAAATAACACAATGTTATTTGTTAAAGTTTTCATAAAATAACACAATGTTATTTGTTAAAGTTTTCATAAAATAACACAATGTCGTTTGTTAAAGTTTTCATAAAATAACACAATGTTATTTGTTAAAGTTTTCATAAAATAACACAATGTTATTTGTTAAAGTTTTCAAAAATTAGATATTCAACTTATCTACTGACATTTATATTTATTGATATTTGTAAATAATCCTATATAAGTTAATTTTTTACATTTGCATAAAACATATTTGTGTTAATTATTATATAATATATGATAATTATTATATAATATATGATAATTATTATATAATATATGATAATTATTATATAATATATTATAATTATTATATAATATAGATATGCAAATTGTGTTTATTTAGAGTAACCTACTTGAAAAGAATTGATTAATTGTAACTGGTATAAAAAATTTATAAAATGGTTTGTTTTTTGCTTGAACCTATATTTTCAATAGCTCAATGATTCAGTGAGCTGTTCTCAGTGTCGTTTCTGCAATATATATTGCAAAAATGACTGTAATTGCTAACAAAAAATTTTTTAAGTTTTCTTAAATTATACATATATTATACACAATTGTTCTATATACCACCCGCAAACTCAACTTATGCTAAAGTTACACTTACAGACGTTTGTACGTAGTACTATACAAATGAAACTATTACATAATTTTAAATGACATAATGTTTATACATATATATTTACTAGTAATAGTAATAGTAATAAAAACTGATTTAACGACTATTGTCCCAGAGCATTAAGTTTAGATTTTATACTTTAACAGCCGTTAACAAATGTTTATCAAGTCTAGCTTTAAAAGAATTTACTGTCTTAGCAGATACCACTTTTTCAGGTTGTTTGTGAAAAAAAATGTCTCAGGGCCATTTTTGCAAACTCTCTTTTAAATTTTATTGAATGACCTCTTAGACTTTTGGAAGAAGCTTTATGAAGCTCTTTATACCAAAATATCTTATCAATCCCAGTAATTATTTTATTAAAAAACTCAATAAGAACACCTACTATATGCCTTGTTTTCAGTGTTGTGAGACCCAATCTTGCAGTGTTGTGAGACCTTGTCAATCTTTCAGTGTTGTGAGACCTTGTCAATCTTTCAGTGTTGTGAGACCTTGTCAATCTTTCAGTGTTGTGAGACCTTGTCAATCTTTCAGTGTTGTGAGACCTTGTCAATCTTTCAGTGTTGTGAGACCTTGTCAATCTTTCAGTGTTGTGAGACCTTGTCAATCTTTCAGTGTTGTGAGACCTGTCAATCTTTCAGTGTTGTGAGACCTGTCAATCTTTCAGTGTTGTGAGACCTGTCAATCTTTCAGTGTTGTGAGACCTGTCAATCTTTCAGTGTTGTGAGACCTGTCAATCTTTCAGTGTTGTGAGACCTGTCAATCTTTCAGTATAACTTAAAAATTTTAGTTCAGGTGCTAATTTTGTTACTTGTCTTTGAATTTTTTCCATGGTTTTTTTATTACTTAGACACCATACTGGAGCTGCAAATTCTAGGTGTGGCCTAACCAGCAGTGTGTATAACTGCCTTACCATTTCAGTGTTAAAATAAATTAAGCTTTTTCTGATTAAGCATAAGATTCTTTGATTTTCTTGTTTCATTGTGTAGTTGTAGTTAATATTTTTTTCTTCTGATGTGTATAACATTGCGTTTATTTATGTTAAATTCCATTAACCATACATTTGACCATTCAGTCAACAATAACATTTTCCATGTTAATTAGATCGTTATCTTCTTTTATAACAGATACGATTTTAGTATCATCTGCATATAATTTTGCAACTGAAGAGATACATTCATGAAGATCATTGATATATAACTGAAAGAGAAGAGGACCAAATAGTGTTGTTACAACTTTTAAATAATTCAACTGCCAACTAAATTGACTAATATATTTTCAAAAGTCAACTAAAATCAACTAATACATTTTTGAAGTCAACTTTAGTCAAAATATGAGAATACATTTTCTTTTCGAAATAACTTGCAATAAAAATTATAAAGTAATTAGTATTTGCTTACTATTCTATTATGTCACATCATTTAAAGTGTGTACACGAAATAAATGTGAAAGAGTAAATACATAGTTTTATTTCAGTGGTTGTATTGGTATATTTTTTATTGTGTTTGTTTTTTGTTGGCAACATGTAATGATTTCAAATAAAGATTTTAGATTTCCCATTTAATTTAAAATAAGTTTTAAAAATGACAAAAGAAGAAGACGTTTAAAAAAATATTTTACACAAACTTTATGGAAAATCTAATTTTAGCTACAATTCAGTAGCAAAAAAGTTGCAAATACATTTCTTCATCGTTAGTTCATATTGTTTTTCCTAAACAAAATCAATCAAATGCAAATCTGGTAATGGAGGAAAGGAGGTTTTTTAAGATATAAAACTTGTTAGAAAACTGGTTCACAGATTTTTGAATAATCAAAGACTCTCACTATAGGAACGCACAAAAATATGAGAATTTTCTTTTTGTTTTGTCATAAAAGTTTGATATAAACATGTTTTTAAAGCCTTCAAATCACAAAAAGTGCCTAACTGTTCTGAAATCCAAAAAAAAAAGCAAGAACCCACTGAGGAAAGTTGCATGACAATTACATTTCTAAAAATTTCTGAATTATAATGATGAAACTTTTATGAAGTATTATCATCAGCAAATTTCTAGTACTGTCTATTATAATTCCAAATATAGAGGAAAAGCAGATGAGAAATTTTAATACACTAAAAGCTTTGATTTGGCAAGCTATTTGCAGGAATAAAAAAAAATCAACACCCTATATTTCTGAGCCCACATTTTTTGGTAAAATATGTTAAAGCATGTTAACTAAAATGTCTTATACATCCTCTAAATCACATGATATTCTGGCCTGATTTATCATCAAGTCATTATAACAAACTGGCTATGGAATGGTATAAAAAAAATGACCTTAAAGTTGTCTAAAGTAGCAAATTCTCAAAACTGCCCAGTATTATTTATTGCAAAATATTATGCCAGTAATTTATTGCAAAGTACTGGGTAACTATTAGACAGAAAATTTAAAAAAAAAAAAAAAACTATGCAGAAACATTAAAAATTTGAAAATGTCATTTAAAAAACATCAAATAGTTTTGATTGTTATTCTGTGCGTAAGCCTATGAGAACCACCAAAACAAAAGTTTGAAATTTTATTAGATACCCACAGGTATAAATTAATTTCTTTAAAATATTTTATCTTCTTATATTAATGTACCTTATAGTTAAAAAAAATTAGATGTTTTTCTTTCACACTTATTTCATGTACATGCTTTAAAAAATAATGGAGCAAAACAAAATAAGAGCAGGGTCATTCCAACAATGAGACAATTTATTTGTAGATCCTAATGATTTAGGAACTGCCTTAAACACTTGATAAATATAAAAAGTCTATACAATCATATTGAGAATGTTATTGCATAGATAACATTTAGACTTTGGAGCTTCATGATTTAATTTTGTACCAGGGCCTCAAGCCAGCTTGGAATGGCCTTGTATAAAAGTATATATGAAAATTACAGCGTAAACAAAACAAATAAAAAAAAAACATAACCAAAGGTTTAATTAGGTATAAATATTGCTAATATGCTATGAATTTTATAAAACTTAAAGAGAGTACACACAAAAAGTATGCAATAGTTATAGTAGTATTGTTATTAAATAAACAAATAAAAATTAAAAATTGAAAAAAATAAATTGAATAAAAAGATATAAAGATTTTAAAATTATTAATCTACTAAATTAGCTTTTAGTCAATTGGTAGAAAATCCATAGCCAATTAAACTGACTGTTTGATTTTTCAAAGTCGACTAATTTTAACTTTTGACTGGTCGAAATTCAAAATTAGTCGTTTAGTCGATGTTGATTTAGTCCAAGTTGATAACAACACTAACATTTACGTATCTGAGTAGAAATTTCTTATACTTTCATATAAAAAGTGCTGAGAGACTTTTTCTTGTATTAAATCAAATTAGTCAAAACACGAGTGGGCACTAATACTATTATATTCAGAATTATTAATTTTGATTAAAGTGTTAAATCAAGGTGTTAGCCATGGAATTCCCAATAGACTTAAAATTCCCAAAATTTAATGAAGAAGAAGAAAAAGAATAAGGACTTCTAATAAAGATTCACAATATTTTGTAGAATAATAAGAATCAATACAGCACTCTTTTTGATGATGTTTTTGAAAAATTTAATGAGCCCTTTCTCTCTATTCCTCAGCAAATTTAATTGTTATTGGTAGCTTTAATGTTCATCACACAATAGATAGGCTCTAGTAGAGATATGACATGTTTTTATGGGTCGTGTTTTTTAGGGTTTTTTGGTGGTTTTTTGGGAAAAAAATGAAGGATTTTTTTTTGAGTTTTTTGGTAAATTTTAAAAAAATCATTATTTAAGCTACTAAATTCAACTTTAATGGCAATATCTTAATTCATATTTTAATTTCAGATTTAAATAAGACAATTAATACTGAGATTTACAGAGGTTCTTTTTATTTTGGTATGCTTAAAGGTTAACACGGTTGGAGCAGTCATGTATAACAACTTCTTAGATTAACTTTTATCTTCCTCAATTTTATCTTAATTGGTTTTAGTTTTATATATTGACACAATAAACATGGTTTATTTACATTTACTATAGATAATTACATTTCATATAATTAACTATATATTTAATTAACTATATATGTATGTATATATATATATATATATATATATATATATATATATATATATATATATATATATATATATATATATATATATATATATATATATATACATATTTGTTGAATTTAATTAAGACAGCAGTGTATAAACTTTTTGTTTTTAAATATATTTTGATGTTGTTATATTAGGGTTAGGGTTATAATAACATCAAAATATATTTAAAAACAAAAAGTTTATACACACCCATCTTAATTAAATTCAACAAATATATATATATATATATATATATATATATATATATATATATATATATATATATATATATATATATATATATATATATATATATTAGGGTGCATCCAACGCCCCATACATTCAAAAATTGATCTGTCCCTATTCTTAAAACTTTCTATTGGTTCTCACAAGACACCCTGTTAAATTTTTTCAAAATTGAATGAGATTTAGGGGGGCCACCTCAAGTCTGAAACATGCATCAAGACCCTAAACAGAAGGAAAAAAAGTTTTTCAAAAGTATGACATGTTGGGTCTCAAAAGAAGCAAAAATTTATAAAAATTTCAAAAATAACAAAATTTTACACAAGAATTATTATTCTAAGTTTTATTGCATAAAAATTATTATTTTTTAACAAAAAATTAAAAAAACCTTTTTTTCCAAGGTATTTTTAACAAAAAAAATGATAACTATTTTTGAAATTTTTATAAAGTTTCGCTTCTTTTGAGACCCAACATGACATACATTTAAAAAAAAATTTTCTCTTCTGTTTAGGGTCTCGTTGCAAGTTTCAGACTTGAGGTGGCCCCCCTAAATCTCATTCAATTTTGAAAAAATTTAACAGGGTGTCTTGTGAGGGCCAATAGAAAGTTTTAAGAACAGGGACAGATCAATTTTTGAATGTATGGGGCGTTGGATCCACCCTAATATATATATATATATATATATATATATATATATATATATATATATATATATATATATATATATATATATATATATATATATATATCAATAATAAATATATATACATTTCTTTATTCTGATTTACTCCCAACAAGGCTGCAAGCAACCAATATTAAGTTGGAAATTACTAGGAAAAAAAGAATAGAGTTATTGAGGAACTAAACGGTTGACAGAAGATATAAAGAGTTGCAGGTTGTATGATTCAAGAAAACATGAAAATGGGAGAGAGATCCAGAGGGTTGGAATGCAGGAAAAAAACTAGACAAATAAAAGTCTTTAGAGCATGTAAAGACAGATACAGTAAACAAACGAGACTTAGCTGAATGACAAGTCAAATAAGAATGAGTTTTAGTTGATGGAACTAGAGCTGATAACTCCTTTGAGCAGCGACCATAATATGTAGAAAAGAGAAAGAGATGCAACTTTACAATGATAGGAAAGAGTTTCTCACATAAACTATTCTACAGCTTGTTCAGTGCAGTCAAAATATCAGTTTTCTATAATAAAAGTTTTCTCTAGAGCTCTCTTTATTACTCTATCACCATGATTGGTTGAAATTCTGACAATTTTAAATTGAGTTTTCTCAAAAACTTAATTGTAATGGCTTTTTTCTAATGATGCTTACATAACTAGTTTTTTTTGTGAGTGGGTATAGTTTTGCTTACTTCTCATTTGTTTTTATAAGTTGAGTAAAGAACCTAAATATCAAAAAAAAAATTGAAGTTTTACATGGAAAATCCATTGTTCTCATATTCCACGATTTCAAAAGCATGTAAAGTTCCAAAATCAAATGTTGGAATTGTTATAAAACATGAGGAAAACAAAACTGTAAAAAGAAAACTGGGAAGTGGGGGAAAATCAAGATTTATTTCCAAAAAGAAGCTGAAATCAATAGTCAACTCAATTCGTTGAAATTTGACTCAAGATTTAGCTACAAAGTTTAAATGCAGTAGATCTTTCATTCAAATAGTATTTAAAAAAGAAAATCTAAAATCTTTTTTCAAGGAAAATATACCAAAAAGGTCACTTGATGGAGAAATCAAGGCAATTGGAAGAACTAAAAATTTCCTTAAATTAATTACAAATAAAAAATTATGCATTTTAGAAGACAATGAAACTTACTGTAAAAAAGATCACTCGATGCTTCCAGGTAATCAATACTATTATCAGTTGAAATATTATAAAGCTTCTGACAAATTTAAGTGCATTTCAGTTAAAAAATTTGCTCCCAAACTCCTTGTATGGCAGGCTATTTTCAGTTGCAGTTTTAAAAGCTCTCCTTGCATAACAAATCAATCTTTGACATCAGATCTATATTTAAATGAATGCTTGAAAAAAACAACTCCTTCCTCTAATTAAAAAGCACCAACAACCAACCTTATTTTGGCCAGATTTGGCATCAATCCACTATTCCAAAAAAGTAATACAGTGGAATAAGAAATATAATCAATTTTGTTCCAAAGGATGCTAATTCCCCAAAGGGCAATTCCGTGTCAAAACATCCAGGGCATGCAATCCTAAGTCTCATATTTTGCTAATTTTTACACCACTCAAAGATTTTAATAAGTTATAAACAATCCCAAAATTTTACCATCTAATTCCAAATGGTTTCAAAGATATGCAACCCTCAAAATTATGAAAAAAGAGGTTGGCAATTATTTGCCAACCTCAATCTTTTGAGGTCGGCATCAGGTTGGCAAAAACTTTTTGATACAAAGGTCTTACCATAAAACAAAGAAATGAGGTTGGCAATTTTTTGCTGACCTCAAACACTTTCAGGTCGGCAGTTAGGTCGCATTACCGAATGCCGACCTAATTCCGAGGGTTGGATATGACTATTCAAACTTTGCCTTGAACCAATGAAAACCCACTATTTTAAAAAATGGTTTTGGTCATTGTTTCTGTTCTGTGTGCAATGAAAAGCTGAAAATGTGTACACTTACATTTTCAAGGAATCCAATAAAACAACAAAATATTTAACAATAAACATTACGCCTGTAATTTTTATCTTTACCGCATTTTTCAAGTTTTATTACAAAAATGCCAATGTAGCTTGATTTTTTTTAGATGTCGTTCTGAATAGTTTAGTTAGAGTTATTACAAAGAATTGGAGAGTGGTCTTTCTTATTAAACAGAAAAAAAACATGGTCAAATTTACTTAAATTTGTTACTTAAAAAAAAACGTGGTACTCTTAAGTGCTTAATACATAGCAGTTGATGTTTATTAATTTTCAAACCCACTCTGAGCTTATTAAAACCCCATCCCCCTGTTAATTAAATTTTATTCAGAGATGCAGAGTCCCAAAAAGGACTCTGGTTTGAAAGTCACAAAAAGATTACTTCTTCCTAGTTTTTCATATTCAGGAGCTCTAAAAATATAAAAAAAACTTATGGACTACTAATCAGAAAAAATTTAAAACTTTTAGTTTTTGAACTCGGAGTCCTTAGGTATAATGTCAGCAAGGATTCAAGACTTTAAAACAATAAGTTCCAAGTCATTAAATCTTCTAAAATTTTATCTTTTTGCAGATCATAAGTCAACCAACATGTTTAGAACTTCTCGACACGAGAGACCAGGAAAAAATAGAAATACAAAGCTGGAGTCCTTTTGGAAACCACGTCCCCGATTTTACTTGTTATAATAAAAGAAACTGTACCTCAAAATAAAAAAAAATAAAAAAAATTATATATTGTTTTCTAATTTCTGAGACCATTCTGGTCATAAAAATAAAAAAATATAAACTCAATTATAGAAATAAAAATTCCTACCCTCATGTTTTTTAATACCCTTTTGCTTATTGTTAATTCAATAACGTAAAGTTTTAATGACGTTCGTTTAATTTATGAAAATAAATTATGATCACAAATATGTTATCGGTGACTGATAAATAATTTAAAAAAACTCTTTATTGTTTAAAAACATTATTAAAAAGAGTTTACAAGATAAATATAAAAAAATTTATTAACAGTTAATAAAATAACCAAAAACCAACTGTAAAATTATAAGAAAATGAATAAATATTATGTTACGTTTTATGAAAAAAATATTTTTTTCAAAATAAAATTTAGTTCATATTTGAAAAAAATAATAAAAATGATTTTTCGAACTTAGATTTTATTTGTAACTTTTGTTATAGTAAGAAAAAAAAACTGTTTGTATGATTTTTAACGCGATAATAAAATAACTTTAATTACAATGCGGTACTTAAAAAGACGCTAGTGACACAATATAACTTCTAACAATACAAAGTATATTTGCCGAGTTAAGTTACTTAGAAATGTGTGACGCGTTTTCGTTACGCAGCGAAATCTCGTAACAAGACCTGATATCTGGACAAAAACTTGATTTGTCTGTTGACTGAAAGAGTTTAACAAGTTTATTAGGTTAAATTTTGTTTGATTTTATGACCGGCATGTTTTATAATCATTTCTCTTCCTTTATTTACAACTTCCTCCACAACTCTAAATACAATTGAAAAAAATAGTGCAAATTAAAAACATCACCTCCCGAATTACCAATAACACTTATCACTATTGCAGTATGTTGCCTAACTGGAAGTCCCTCACCTATTGCTGTGAGAACTATTTTCTTTAAAACTATTTAGGTAAAAAAACAAGCAAAGGTAGATTATATCTTTTATGATATTCTAATGATAATTACATTCTGACTATGAATTAGCTTTTAGGCTCAATTATATAAACTATTAAATGCCAAATTAAATAAAATAATAAATGCTACATCTTAAAAAGCACATTGTGGCACATATAATGTAGAAAGTGATAAAATAATGAAATGCAGAAAGTGATGATAAACAACTTTATTAAATATTATGTTTTTACCAATAATTAACTCAACCAAATGTTGGACACTAGTCAATAAAAAAACAACTGTTTATTATTCATTACAATTAATTTAGAAAAACTTGTTTAGTTTAGTAATACAAATTTAATAAAATACTTAAATAATTAAAATAATTGAAAAATTAAATAAAAAATTCAGATTATGATTCTAAGTTTCCTCATTAAATTTACCTATTAATGATATACATTGACAATGTTTTTTATTTCTATTTTAGGTAAGATCACAATCCAATTCATACAATTCTAACTAAATTATTCAAGATGACTTTAAAAAAAAAGAGCCTATACATCTGCATTTTTATAATTCAACTCACCCACAGTAAAATTTTAATAAATTTCAGAAATTTAGGAATAAAAAGACTAATGTCAATTTCTATCCATTGGAGGAGATAAAAAAAAAGGAGGGGGGAAGAGGTAGTCATAACAAATAGGTGAGTGTGAATTTTTTTTCCCTATAAGTAAGTATTATAGGGAAAAAAAATATATAAGAAAATATTTTCTAATTTTCAAGACCTAAACCAGTCTCAAAAATTGGAAAATAAAATGAAATTTTTCTTTTATATTTGAGATACAGTTTCTTTATTCATAACATGTAAAATTTAACAAACGAGGGAGAGATTTTCTTTTCAAGTTTTCAAGTTATTGAATCTTATTGGGCAATTAAGAAGGAAATATTGAGGAAAATGGGAAAATATGCAAATAGTGTTATAAATTTCCAAAATTTTTGGACTAATGCTGTAGCATTAAAATAATTTTGTAAATTAAAATAAAATAATTTTGTAAATTAAAATAAAATAATTTTGTAAATTAAAATTGTGGAGATAATGACGGGTACTTTACAAGAAATTAAATTACTTGCACATCATAAAGTTAGGGCTTAATTTATTTTTGTTGAAATAAAAACTAATTATGTAAGCAGCATTATAAAAAAAAAAAACAATTGATTAAGTTGTTTTCTCTCACTATTGCCTAATCAGTCATCTTACTCTTGTTAGTAAAGTCTTTGAATCCTTAGTTAACATTCTAAGAGTTTATCATGAGCCCAACAACTTACCCTTTGACAATTGATACTGATTTTGATCCTCTTAATTATCTATTAAATCATTTTTAATCCTCTCGTTCTGCTGCTGAGTTAACTGTTGAAACCATTAGAAATGTTGCAACCATTAAAACTTTTTAAACCATTAGAACTGTTGAAATCATTAGAACTGTTGAAACCATTAGAACTGTTGAAACCATTAGAACTGAACCTTTATTTGTTGGTTTTTTATGATGGTTTTATCATGCATTAGATGAAAGCAGTGAGATAAGAGCTATTACTTTTAACCTACCAAAGACTTTTGATAAAATCTGGCATGTTAGTCTTCTTGTTAAGATGGCTTTATATATAGTGTATCATTAAAATACTCATTTGTTTAAATTTCTGTTTGAGTAAAACCATTTTTAATTAATTTAATTATTGTTATGATAATTTAGAACCATCAGCATTATAACTAATATTTTTTATTTATAATTATTTTTAACATAACGATTGTAAAGGAAAATAAATATTGTGTTGTTGTTATTTATTAAAACTTGGAATACAGTGTAAATAATAATAGACTTTAAAAAATGCAAAAGAAAAGTAAGTTTAGTATTTAAAATAGAAAGTAACAGTTATTTTTAAAACAAACATACATCAACATTAGATGAAATTTCTGACCCATCAAGACAAAATACTTTGCAGGCATATTGTGACAATTTAACTTTTTTTTTATCATTATTGTCAACTTTTTTTCTTTTAGATTCTTTTGGTCCATCTGTTTCAGACGATGCACCAAATGCCATTTATAATTAATAACCTAAAATAAAAATGCAGCTTAAACAATATAAAGACAAAAAAATGAGGTCAGCAGTAAATTGCCAACCATATATACCTCAAACTGTTACCATAAAACATAAAAACCGAGTCAGCGATTTTTTGCTGACCTCAAACACTTTTAGGTCGACAGTTAGGTCAGCATTGTTGAATACAGACCCTAATTCTGAGGGCTTTATATACATACATATATATATATATATATATATATATATATATATATATATATATATATATATATATATATATATATATAATAAAGTATATATATATATATATATAATAAAGTATATATATATATATATATATATATATATATATATATATATATATATATATATATATATATATATATAATAAAGTATATATATATATATATAATAAAGTATATATATATATATATATATATATATATATAACAATATATCATATATATAATAATATATCATATATATAACAATATATCATATATATATATATATAAAATATATATATATATGAACATATATGCATATTATATATATATATATATATATATATATATATATATATATATATATATATATATATATAATATATATATATATATATATATATATATATATATATATACAGTAGAATCTCTCTAATTCGAATTTTATGGGGAAAAATAAAAGTTCGAATTATAGAGATTTTCGAATTATAGAAAGTTGATTTTTCTTAAACGCATTTCAAGGTGACTTCGCATTTAATTGAACTATGGAGGTTTTCGAATTAAGAAGATTCAAATTATAGAGATTGTACTGTATACATATATATATATATATATATATATATATATATATATATATATATATATATATATATATATATATATATATATATATATATATATATATATATATATATATATATATATATATATATATATATATATATATATATATATATATATATATATATATTATATATATATATATACATATATATATATATATTATATATATATATATATATTATATATATATATATATATATATATATATATATATATATATATATATATATATATATATATATATATATATATATATATATACATATACATATATACATATATATAAATGTATATATTTTAATGTGAACATAATGATTTCAAATTTGTATATCGATACTATAAGCAAACATATTTAGGTTTAATAATAAAAAATATGAAACATAAATATAAATATAGTTATAAAGTTGAAAACAAAATTTGTGTGCTCGCATAATGTGAACATGCGAGTCACGTGTTGATACACTATACAAGTTTGGTCCCATTTGATGCAAGATATGTTAATAAAACTAAAAATGCAGAGAAACCCAACTCGTGCAAACAGATATTCATCTGTAAGAAAATTCATACAAAAAAATAAAAAATAAAACAATATAAAGAAGTAACTTTAAAAGAACGTAAACGACTGCTTATTCAATAAATGATAAAAAGTACTTGACATCGTGTATGTAGCAACTTGAATCATTTACAAAATATGTTCTTTTATGTAAAAAGAAAAAAATTGAATGGAAAATAAAAAACATTTGTACAATAAACTTTATAGTTGTATGTGACCCAATAAAACAAAGTTTTACAAACAAAAATGTAAACAAATAAAAAGTGATAATAAGCGCGAAAAACACCACTCCTCCACGAATCAAAAGAAATACTTTTTATAGGATGAGGGGGTTTGTTTAACGACTTGAAGAAACTTATTTAAAACACCAATAATTAAAACTGTTTTTATCTTAATCGCGCACTTCTTAAACTTCTCACAACTTCTTTTTGTAAAGTTGCATAGATTATATATATCAGCAACAATAACAATTAGTAAACTAAAAAAAAAAATTCAAACCAGTTTTATTAAAATTAAATTAGAGTATTGCGGTCTCACTTGCACTGTAATTGCAGTGCGTGTCAGACACTCTACGTAAAGTTTGGGGTCTCACTTGTTCTTGCAACCAAATGATTAATGTAATAAAAGGAAAAAAAAAAATTTTCATTTCACACGTCAACGCAGGAGGTGCCCAATAAATCAAATTTTATATGTTTGCAGCTATGCGTTAATTTATCATTTCGATTACACCTGTTAGTGTAATACAATTAACAAGTTACAATCATTGCTAATTAGTCTTTAAAAAGAGTAGATAAATAACAAAAAATATAAGAAAAAAATAATTAAAGTATACCACAATGCCTTTGAATACCTTACACAATCTAGGTTTAAAACCTTACCAGTATCTCGAGGGTAATTAGAAAAATACAAATAGTCTTTTTTACAACTTTGCAAATTTTGATTTATTAAGTCATTCTAAAAAATGCGCAACAAGTTTGTAAAGGGTGGACGTATAAACAAATTACTAGCTCTCCCTCCTTAAATTAGATGTTATTATTCTTTTTTATCTTTTTTTTTTCTTTTTTTTTTTACAGATGCTTTTTATTGTGTTATTTTTAATATTTAATTTAATTGTAACATTGATGTATATGCACTTGATTTTAATTATTTATGACAATAGTTTTTATATCATTTCTTAAAATAAAAAACTTTTTAAATAAATAATGTTACATTCAACAAATCAAACAATAATAAAATAACTCAAATTAATTGATAAGATTAACAGTAAGAAATAGATAGATAATAATATGATTACTTGAGTTGAAAAAGTTTTTGAAATAAACTCAACAAACTTTTAATACAAAGATAAGGATTTTTTCTGAAAAATACTTTGTATAATTATTTAAAAAAATATATAGAAAGATATTTTTTAAAAACATTTTAAATTTTTTTAAAATCTTAATCAATTGTAGCATCTTTGGAAAACTAAACTTGGAATCAGACACAAAATAAGGGGAGGTATGCGCATGCGCACAAGATATGCGCAATCTAGTTAGTGACGTACGTGATAAATCAAAAATAAAACTAATGTCAAAAGGTGTTTAAATATTAAAAGTAAAAAAAATATAATGATAATAACAACAAATAATAAGTCAGTGGCGTTGCTAGGGTTGGTGTCACCTAATGCGGTAAACTTTTAGTGTCACCCCTCCAGATTTTCACTAATAGGGCCGGCGACACGGGTTTTGAATTTAAAAAAAAAATTAAAAAATGTTGCTTTAGAAAAAAAGGCATACAATATACAATCTTTTGATCTTGAATAAAAGACCTTAGATTTTTGTGTGAAATGAAGCAATAGCAGAGTTATTAATAAAGAATATCGAAATATCAAAACTTGAAAACTATTGGTTAGGCCAAACGCAAAAATAAATTAACACAAGCACTGAAAAACTATAGGTATTACTAAAACTTTTTAAGCTTTATGATAATGCTATTTTTAAGCTTGAAAATGATGCTCATTCACTGTGATAGCTAACGCAGTCAATCACTAACACTTTTGAACTGTAAATATCTGTAAACAAAGACTGATTGAAATTGTAAGCATATGTAAGCAAAGAATCTGTTTGTAAGCAAAGACTCTAATCGCACCTGGTAGTGCAACAGCATGTGTTTTAGTTTTATAAGCAGGATAACTTATTAGTAAGTAGATTACAACCTTGGCAGACCTTATGAACTTCAAACATGATGGTAGAACCTAGAACCTAAAACCTACCAGACCAACAGTAGCTCAGCTAACAAAAAACGTTCAACGAACGTTGCGAACGTTCAAGAACGTTCTATGAACGTTAATAGAACGTGCTCAAACGTTCGTAACGTTCCTCGAACGTACTTGAACGTTTTGTGTTAGCTGGGAGCAGATCGACAGACTTTTTAATAAGTAAACGAATTGCTTAAAGAAATGACCTTAAACATACCATATCGAGAAAGGGTAAACAATTAGAAACAAAAAAATGATTGCATAAATACAAATATGTTGATTGTACTATTTCAAGAGTAATTCGCTGCATAATACTACAAATGAATAATACTACTTAAAACAAAATAGTATGAACGCTTGTGGATCAAGGAGTAACTTGTAATAATTGTAACCCCATTGCTTAAAAACGGCTTCAAAACTCAGCCAACTAAATACAAATTGATGTTCATCATTTCTGTACCGTGTAACATAATGAAGAAAAATAGTTAAAGGCAAGAATATGGATCATCAATATTGAATTAGTTTGTGGATCTACATAAAACGAGAGCAAGCTTTTCGTTGATAATTTTTTTCTTGATTTTGCTAACACATTTAACAAAAATTCTCACAAAAGTTTTACTAAAAATGCTTCGATAGTATGAGATTAGGGGTAATTTTAAAATGGATTTTATTCCAACAGTTCTCAACTTGTTCTTCTCCATAACGTTGCATCCTTGGGTACAATGCTCTGAAGAAGAACGAATTAAAACGAGGGGAAGAACCAGAACCTTGTTCATAAAGAAGCATCTGTTCCGAATTGAACCAGACTAATGGCGGCGTTCCGCAAGATTTAGTTCTTGGTTCAACGCTTAAGCACTTTATAGTTTATATTAATAATATGCCTAAACACATAGTATCAAAATGTATGCACATCTATCGACCAATTTATGTTTATTTATCCAATCTATGGTTACTTATGTTATGTTTATTTATATAGTTATGTATCCACCAATCTATTGGTTATTATAAGCACATCGCATAATAAATAGTAGCTGCTTTGTTCGATTTTTTTAAAAATGGTGTGTCATTTTTTATTTTGAAGTATTATAATTTAAGTTTATAATTTTTTTTTTTTCAAGAAATGCAATAAACTTGCAAAAAATAATTATTTTTTTTTATTGAGAAAGATAATTTTACGACAACAAATTTAATTTTTTACAGCTAATTCACCAGGGCCACCTTAACCGAAGTAAGGTTATTCAGAGTTAAAAAGACAGTATGTCAATTGATTCATTGATGTTATCATATTGTTTTATTACTTTTTTTTAATTACTTTACCTCTATTTACAGTTCTCTCATAATGATATTTATTTTAATAATAGTAAATAAAATAATGTCATAAGTCATCTTAAGGTGAGCTAATTTTTGTAACCTTTTTTTTTTAATCAATAGTTAAATGTAATTGTAAAAATTAATGTTGAGTAGAATCTTTTAAATTGTAAAAGTGATTAATAAACTAATTGATTTCAATTAAATCTTTTTTTTTAAATCAATTAGTTTTTTAAATACTTTAACAAAAGATGCTATTTTATTGATTGTCATTTTTTATTAGATATAAGTTCTGCTTTTTTAATTTATACAAATGTATAAAGAGATTAATTTAAAATATTCGTAACTTAAAGTTATTACCACAAATTAGTGCAACCTGCCAAATTTTTTCTAAATTTTCACAAAGTGTTTTAAGGTTTGATTTTTTTTTCAACCAGATTTTTTTAAACATAAATCGGATTTTTCATATATGATGATATACTACTGTATACCGTGATGATCACTGAATAATAAACTCTAATAAAACATTACCCTTAAACTTTAAGGGTGTTGTATTAATAAAGTTCATTAATCAGTGATCCTCCTGGTCATATATGAAAAATCCAGAAAATATATATTTTTTTAAATTCACCTTGAAAAATCATTTTTTCAAGGTGGTTTTTCAAGGTGAATTTAAAAAATATATTTTTTCTGAGCTTTTCTCTATCTTCTTTGAATAAATTCCTTAGTAGTATAAACATAATCGTTTATTTGGATGAAAAAAAAATTAATTTTAATTTATATTTGTCTTACAACACTATAATGAAATTCTTCTTACTAACAACAAATTACGATTAAAAAAACCGACGCCGTTTTGAATATTATTTTTTTTGAACAATCAAAATACAGTCGTAATTTAAGTGATCGATTATTAGTAATTAGTTTTTAAAAGATGTGACACTTTTCAATTTTTCAACATCTATTATAATCTTTTCTTCTTGTTTTAAATAGATTAATGATTACTAATTAAAGTTTTAAATAAGTTTATAACAGAGTCTGTGACTTGCAATCCGCATCTGGCTCTTTTATACAAGTTGTGTGACTTTTCAGCCTGTCTGAATCTTGTGTTTTAACTATATTAAAAAAAAAATAAAGTTTAAATTATTGAAGCAAAGATATTTTTTCAAAAAGAATTTTAAATCTAATAGGTTTCAAATTGAATAGAATTGTATTAAAATAAAGTACGTAATTATTCATATAAGACTGCCGCCTTTCCATTCAAAAAATAGATTTAGTTTGTCAGTCCTCTAAGCAGGCGCCGCAAGCCATCATCTACAAAGCGTGTTCAGTTAAAAAATAGTTTTCCTTAATTTGTCAACTTTCGCATGATCAAGAGTGTCAACATGGCGTTCTAAAATTATGAAATATTGAATCAGACAAAATACGCATAAACGTAAATACAATAAAAATGAAAACTGTTTTGTTAGGTTAGAAAATGTTCTAATAATTCTTGTTTACAAAATCTAAAAGAAAAAGTTGTGACAGTATTCTCTTAAAACCTATGAAATGTCAAAAAAAGAAAGTGAAATACAAAATGTGAAGAACTACATAAGCATAAACACAATCAGCATAAAAACTGTTAGGTTAAGTTAAAAACAGAAATTAATTTAACTGTTCGACAATGTCATGATAGAAAAAAAAAGTAGAAAAAAAAATTAAAGATGAAAACTGCGATTTTAAATACGAACAGACAGATATGATTTCATTCCAATTACAACTGGTTTAACAAAATATGGAAATGTAAACTGTCAAGTTATAAAAAGTCAAATTTTAAACGTCACATTACATAACACTATACTTTTGCCAAAAAAAGTATATCTAGAAATGAAAGAAAGGTATCTAGCAATGAAAGAAAAAAAATAGAATTGGAACAAAGTATGCATTATTCATTACTGTTTTTCGAGAAATGGTTTGGTCTGGAAAATCTTTTACGGATTGAGATTATATTAAAGCTTATTTTAAAAAGATGTTGCCACTTGTTTTTTGATTTAAAAATTAAATAGTAAATCATTTTAAATAAATGAGATATTTCACTTTTTGCAGAGACAAGTTATGACATAACACTAAAAATAGCAGAGAATGTGACATCATAGCAATTTTCTGACTCTATAAACACATTTATATGAGGAAATTAAGTCAGAAAAAAAAATTTTCAAAATTTTTGAAATTGCCGTGGTCATGCATCACGGCTATTTCACTCTAAATAAAAAATCGAGCGTGACGTCATGAGTTTATCAAAAAAAAAAAGTATTTCCGCATAAAAAGTATAAAAATTTACAAACTTTAAATTAATAGTAACTTTTTTATATAAATGCTTTCATCTTGCAATTAAAAAAATATAAAAGATCTATCTTTCCTTGTTAAATAAATATTTACATTAATTGGTATAAAAATAAATATTGCCAAAATATTTTTAATAATTTAGAACCACTTTTCTAATTTTCGCATATTTTCCGGGAAACATGAGTTGGGCCAACTAAGATTTCATAACATAGCTTTGTGCTTGATATTTGAAATTTGGAACACTTAACCCTAAATGTCCATTCTATCAGATTCTTGCGTCATCCTAGAGAGTTTTTTACAAAAAGACTATTTTTAAAGCATTTATATTTTTTAATTGATCGTTTTTAAATGCAAAACGTAACTTTTTTGATGGATGACGTAAGTTAATGAAATTTCAACCTTTTATGCAAATGAAAATAAAACAATGATTTTACGTGCCTTTAGCTATGTTATGAAATATGTTTTCAAAAATGTCATGTTTTACAACTAATCTTGTTAGTTTTAGGCGTACATTTGTGTTGATGTTTTTTTGCGATGACGTAACCTTTATGCGTTACGTCCCAAACTATTTATTAACGAATATTCTCCAAACAACTGTTTCGGCGAGTCAATTTTTGAAGTATAAAAGTAAACAAAGTTACGCGGAATTTTTCTCTTTGGATTATCAAACTAATATCAGATAAGTTGTTAAATCCACTTTTATCTAATGCATATATTTGTTAATTAATATTATTTTATTTGTTTTTATTATATGTATTAATAAGTCAATATTATTTTGATAACAATGTATTCAACTGAGAGGGAAATTCTACAACAACATATTGGATGGAAAAATGGTTAGGAAGATAGGTGTAACTTTCCTTTTGTTAAGCGATTAATTAGGACAGATAAGATCAGTAACAATGTCATTTCCATTTTAATATCTTTAAAATAAGAGGTGATTTATTTAGGTTTATGAGTTTTCTTTTGCCAATTGATTTTGATATGCCTAGTAATGACGAGTTTGATAAAATGTGCCTAAAGTTAACACGCCAAAAAAAGAAACATAAAAAAATTTTAAAGCTATAGAATATGAAGAATTTTTTAAAATGCAACTGTCGCAAGCTCCACCAAAAAAAAAAAAAATCAGCAGATCCAGATGACTTTTTCACTTTAAATAACAGTCAGGAGCTACTGAATCAAATTGATCAATTAACTTCTGAAAATAAAACAAATATGGAGAAAATAGAAAAATTTAAAATGCAAGGTAGGTAGGAGCCCATTCTGTTCCTATCTTCAAAAGTTATTTATACCTATGCAATACCTTCGCTCAGGTTAAAGAATGGAATACTAGTCTTGCATCAAATGTATGTAAAAATCTAGCTTTTATATATTAACTTGTGATCAGAGCAACTGGTATGTTGGTTGTGTATGATCTTGTATGTTTATGTATTTAATTTAAAAAATGTATTGTCCTTCATTATATGTAACATTTTTTTATAGATATATTACATATCCATTCGATGTTTATCACCAGAAGTTAGTTCTACCTTTGCAGTACCTCTGCTCTACATACTTCCTCGCTGGTTAAAGAATGGAATATAAATCTCATATCAAGTTGGTGTAAAAATTTAGTTCAATAAATTAAGAATTTGTAAACGTTATCAAAATTTTGAGTGGAGCAATTGTTTTTCTGGTTTAGCATGAGTATGAATCTGATATCAATTGGATGTACAAAGATAGTTTACTACTTAAAGAACCTATCAGTAAACCAACTGATTATAAAACAGTTTTTAATGGAATAAAAACAAATTTTCAAAAGATTTCAATTAGCTATTTGTATATTCAAACACTTTATTTACTGAGAGAAGAGACTATAGATTCAAGTGCTATAAAATAATTCTACTACCAAAAGCGAGGTTAATTCAAAAACTTAAACTCAAATTTGGTCATGAATTGTTTTATTAGACTTGATGAGTGTTTATTTATTAACAACTTAACACCATATTATTAGAGCTGTATGCACAGAAAAAAATAAATGCTTAAGCTTTAAATGTTTTGACTAAATATTCCAAAATCTGGCTTTATTTTGCAATGCAATGAATTTATTGGCTTAGGAAAATACAGTGGTGGCTTAAAAAATTAGAGCCACCCAACAATTTTACAAATTTTCATATTCTGAAGTTGATTTTCCCTATATTTTGTGATGAGTTAAATTTACAACTATTTATTTTGGGAATATAGGATATAAATAATAGTAAATGACAAAAATATAGAAGTGTAACGTATATTAAGGAAAAATAAATAAGATATACATAATATTGTACACAAAATCACTAATACTTAGTGTGGCCACCTTTTGCAGCAATTACGGCTTCAACTCTTCTGGTCATACTTTTGATGAGGTTTTGACAAATTTTTTTTATTTCCTCGCTGTGGTGCCAAACATTAATTTTTCAATCAAATCTCTTTTATTGGTTATAAGATTTTTACTTATATCCCTCTTTAACAATTCCCATAAATTTTCTATGGGATTTAGGTCGGGCGAGTTTCCTGGCCAGGGTAATACATGGATTTTTTCAGCCTCTAAAAACTTTGTTACAGTTTTTGCCTTATGGCATGGAGCAGAGTCGTGCTGGAAGGTAAAGTTCCCATTCGGATACCACTCCATCGCTTGAGGAATCATTCTTTCCATCAAGACTTGGATGTACTGGTCCTGCCGCATTGTATTTTTTACAATGTATAACCTTCCAGTACCCTGGCTACTAATGACTGACCAGACCATAATTTTTAGCGGGTGCTTCACCCTCTCCACAAGACAATCTTCATTGAACATTTCACCTGTCCTTCTTTTGGTGAAATTAGTTTTATCCATTAGAATTTTCAATGTGGATTCATCTGAAAAGCAAACCTAAAATTTTCAAAATTGGGTTAATATTTTTGATGAAATACTTATATTCTTTTTTTTAATATGGTATTCGTTTAAATTTTAATATGTTTATGAAGAGAAACTGAGTACTTACTCTTTCCCAATCATCAGTGGTAAAATGGCGATGATTTTTAGCCCATTGGAGACGTTTATCCTTCATTGCCTGGGAGTGCCATGGTTTTTTGGCTGGTCTACAGGCCTTAAACCCCTGCTCCGCCATTTTTCTCCGAAGTGTTGCAAGGGATATTGTTATACCTTCATTGTTTATGATTTCCTTAAGCACTTTTTTCGATTTTCTCCTATTTTCTATCACAATATCCCTTATTTTTCTTTCGGTGCGAGGCGTTGTAATTCGATTTCGTCCACAATTTTTTCTTTTATTCAATTTTAGTGATTGATTATTGTCCAGTTTTCTTTTAATCCTATCGACTGTTGCTCTGGAAACATTCACACACTTGGCAATTTGCCTGTTGGAATGATTTCCACTCGACAAATATCCTTGAATAAGCCCTAGTTTTGTGGGAGAAATATCTTTCTCTTTGCCCATACCTTAAAAACACCAATTATTTTAAAAAATAGCAAAATTTACCTAAATATGATAAAAAAGTTGTAAAATAATGATAACTTACTTGTAAATAGAATATATAATAAGTGTTGAATAGTAAAATAAACAAATTTTGGTGTAAAAATATAAAATCAACAAATAAAAACCGCCAGAAACACAACTATCGCCCAGTACAACACGTGCTAAAATGTGACATCTTCTGCAATAATGCAACTAACTTCACTCTAAACCGATCAATAGTGTTGTCATTGTAAAAATATGTTCAAAACAAAGTAATTAACAATGCGAAATGACAAAAACTGGACATCCGTATGTATTTTAAATAATTTCACAGTCGAAACTCAAATATTGTCTAAATTTCGAGGTGGCTCTAATTTTTTGAGCCACCACTGTAAGTTTCTAAAACAAGAACTCCTAGGTTTAAAAATGTACTCTTTTAACAGCTAATCCCCCTTTTAACTACATTTTTCATAACTATGCGAAAAGTGCGGTTTGCTTTCAGACCTCAATAAAGTCTGTTTTAGCTATCCTTAAACAATTAAGTAAGGTTTTTTTGCTTTTATAATAGTCAAACAATGGGTATATTTGAGAATAACTATCAGAAATAAATTTTTCTGATTTTTTTTTTTAAAAAGTAACATCAAATTACTTGAATTCAGCCAACTTCATCATTTGTCGCGTTTTTTTTAAACTTAAAGAAGTTTTTTTACTAATGCATTAAATGTCGTAAGATGAAACATTTTATTGGTGTTTTTATTCTTTTTACAAAACAAAATTATCTTTAATATTTTAAAAGTTATAGAAGTTTTAGTAACACCCCTTAAAAGAATATTTTCAAAAAATAACAAGAAGCCGTTAAGCTCGGTTTGAAACAGCCGTGGCATTATTGACTGTTTTTTTTTTCAAAAAACAGTCAAAGATGCATGACCACGGCGATCTGTTTTCAGATATTTAACAGTAGTAGTTAGTGAAAGTGGATTTTCCGACATTTTGCAGTTTTTATTCTGTTCTGCTTACTAAAAAAAAAATAACTCTTTGCAGTTTTTTTTAAAATAGTTTTCTATTTTATATTTTTAACTAATAGTGTACGTAAGAGCTGAAAATATATTTTCAGAAAAAAAATATTTTCAAAAGGATGAAGCTGCTGTTCTATAGAGTGAAAAAGAACAGCAGCTTCACTCTTTTTAAATTACTCATGAACTATTTAATTGCAATGCCATAGTAATTTTGTAATGTGTTATTAATATTTTCTCCTCCTAATTTTTTACCGCCTTATAATATTTTTTTGCTGCTTTTTATAAATTTCTTAAACATTCTAAATACATTTTCTTTTTTAATTTCTACATTATCTCCATGAGGTTTTGCAAAAATAACACTGCTATAAAAACGAATATTTACATCAGCAAGATATGTAGCACACCTTAAATTATTTTCTGAACAATAAAATAGTTTCAAAACACCACTTGATTCAATATGCCAATCCAGTATGATTGATGCTAATCCAGTATGACTAGTTTTACACTTTTGGTAATGTGATGACTGCAACTTTTCATATTAAACTAGATGCGTGTATGTTTTTATTTTCCATATTGATCATAATTTTTTTTTTTTATTTGAAGATAAATTACGTTTTTGCCATGAGCCATCAAATCTTTACATATTGTCTCTTGATGTTTCATCTGTAGGTATTAATTCGTCAGGAGCATTTTTCATGATTTCATTAACTAAATTTTGATAAACATCCAACAGGTTGTGTAACCCCATGCACAACATGGCACAGTTAGTAATTTGATATTTTACAGTTGTTGATAGAATCAGTCTCTCTGAGAGCTACCACAGAGTTCGGGAAACCTGACTACCAGCCGGTCTCAGAAGCGTAAAACTAAGTTTTAAAGCAGTACCCTCATAAGAAGATTATAGAATGAGTTGCCAAGCCATAAAAACAGAGACACAAGCAAAATCCATCCAATGAGTCATGAAGATCCAGCATTCGATATCTTAAACTGAAATCTGAAAGTTGTTGATCACTTACTACTGTTGCTACATCTGCAAGCATTGAAAGTGCAATTTATCATTTGGTCTTGTTCATTCAAACAATAAAAATTGACAAGAAATTGACTTTTATATTCAAATTATTTAATCATAAAGAAATGGGTTTATTGGATTGAATCTTTGACACTATCGATCACTAACAATCAGTAATTACAATCAGTCTGAAGAAGTCAAAGCTGAAAAATTTTCAAGTGTTTCAAGTTTTTAATTTAATTTTTTTCATACAATACGATTTAAGTACAAAAATCTGATTTTTAATTCCTACTCAAATTTGTATTTAATCAACTACATGGAAATATAACATGAAGTATAAAGTTGTACTTCAGTTTTTCTTTTTTTTTAGTTATAATTTTGGTACTTGTACGAATTATTTGAAATTTCTGCATTTAGCTGAGCATTAAAATTATACCCTAACACGAAGAGCACGAGGTTCACTCAATGAGTGTATCATATTTCTTCTATAAATTAAACCCCGCTCATTATCTACTTGTATTTCAGCGGTATTTGTTCGTGCTGCGGCAGGATAAAACCGACAACGCTAAGGGGCCTATTGTGGTTATCTCTTTTTCTCGTTATTTATTACATTTTAAATTGCACTTTGTTATAAAATATAAAACTTGCAAAATATATGAAATTTTTCAGATATAACCCACGCATTAGCAGATCTAACAACAACTATAACTAAGTACTTAGGGGTTGGATCTTAGAGTAGACGTGGCGCAGTGGTTAAATTAGTAACGGCTTAAATTAACAATTAAAAAGTGGCTTTAGAATCAAGAGATTTTGAATTTTGCTTTTTTTCGAAATTCAGTTTGAATTTCGCTTTGGTCAAGAAAAGTGACATTTGTAAAGAAAACGGTGGAAGCTTATTTGTGATATGCTCGGCGAAAGACCATTTTTCATGGAGCGCCTTTATAATAATAAAAAGTACCTTATATGTAATAATATCATCAGAGTCGCAAATCGATAAAACTCAACATAACGGTTATCGTCCTATGTTATAATCGTCCTATGTTATAAAAAAATACAGCTAGACAAAAGCGATTTGAAAATTGAGACTTTACCAGATTGACATGATTATTATTACTTTTAACAACTTTTACCTTTTTAAAGATTTGTTCCTAGAAGAAAGTTATAAATTGAACTTAGTTATTTTAGTATAACCAAATACTTAGTGTACTTCTGGAACGAAAAAAAAAACTTGATAAATTAAAAACTTTATCAATAAGTAATGTTTTAAAGTTAAGACCATGTAAAACTTTTAAAATCTCAAATTGAAAGCTCAAACTAAGGGCTTATTCTTTAAAATTTATTGATGTTATATATTATAAATAGGTTATAAATTTAGTTAAGAATAGTATAAAAATACTTTGTTAACTTGGTTTTACGCTTGGAATAAGGAATGTCATAATTTGAGTGCTCTTTTGTTCCCAGGCTTTAATTATCGCAGTCTTTAGCTAAAGGCTCATTATTTGATAAAGTAGAAACATTTAAATATTTGGGAGTTGCTTAATCTCAAATACTAAAAAACGCTGCCCCATTAAAATTACTGACATTTTTTCTTTTATTTAGACCCACAATTCAATTAACAAATAATTAAGTTGGTAATATCAAAAAGCAGAGTTTATAGCTTGGATCCCCTAATAAGTAAATATTTCGAAACAATTAACTAAAAATTAATTTATTTGTATAATTAATACATTGTTTCGATGTTAATAATTTAATTGATCCCGTTCGAAACAAAAATCGCCCAATTTCTTAATGAATATGTTTTAAGTTGATGTTTAAAAACTACATTTCACAGACATTAAACGTTCGATTTGTTTCTCCGTAGAAACGTACGAAAAAAGATTTTATCTAAACACAATTTCTCGAAAATCATGAAATAGCAAACACAAGTTTTTTGATCACTTTGAATAAATCTTGCGTTTTTGATTACAGCCGCCGTATGTATTTACTATTAGGGGCAATGTTATGTATCTAATCCAACAGTGGCAGTTGATCTTTAATTCGGACATTTTTGTTTAAAACTTTAGGCAAGTTGAACTTGAGCTCGACTTAAGTACCCCTGCAAAAATCTTGTGGCGTCGGGGTTTAAACCTTTCGATACTAAAACTGATATCTAAAAATAAAAATATTTGTTATACAAATCTTTTTTTTGCTGAATTATAATAACACTTAATATCTTGTTTAGTGTAAAAATTTTAAATTACCGTTTCTAAAAACAAGCTTTATAAAACCAGTTTTTATATAAAAAAAAATTAATTAATTTTTGATTTTAAAATGTCAAACAAAATAACAATTTTGTTAATACAAAGTAAACAATGACCTTTAATTTAACTAACTGATTTAATAGTTAACAATAAGTATTTGTATTTTAATATATCACATTAGTTAGGTTTTATACTTTTATAATTTTTTTAAATTAAATCATCATTTTTTTTTAATTACTTGAATTACTGTATATACAGTGGAAAAATTATGTTTATTTATCTAATTTACATTCATTAGTAAGTATTAATGGTTTTAATTATAGTAATAAATCAGTTTTGTGAGGTGTTCCTCAAGGTTCTGTTCTTAATCCTCTTTTCTTTTTAACCGCCCCTCGCACCATTCTTGAGACCTGCTAGAGGAGGGGAACTTTTTTGCTGCTAGAGGAGGGCAACTTTTTTGATTTTTCAAAAAAAATGAACAATGGTTTGTTGCCCTTAAAATCAGATCTCGAAAACAGTCCAAAGGGGCGGCGATGTCCGACCGTTAAATTGAGCCCTTCTATCGTCTCAGCGTCATTCCATTAGATGAATAAACTTCTAACCAATTAAATCAGATACATAAGAGTCCTTCAAAAAACTTAACATTCTAACATTTCTAGCGCTAGTAAAGTATGCTAATCTTCTTTTTGTTTTTCACTCCTTAAATAAAAATTTATCATCTTCCATTATAAACTTGTTCACAGAAAGTAGACTAGTACATTCCTAATCTACTAGAAATATGTACAATGAGAAAATAAATATACTATCTTTTAAAACCCAGAAGTATGGTAAACATACTGTTGTTTATCAGTGCGTCTGTGAATGGAACAGGAGTCTTACTATTAAAACATTATTTTAATTTTCTTTTAGTTATTACTACAATTATCATCAGAACTTTTTATTTGTTATTTTTTTCTTTTTCTTTTTTATTATTATACCCGGCAAATTATGATTTCTACATGTTTATTTTTAATGTTTTATGTGCTTATATCTATGTGTTTATAGTCCATGTATCGTCGTAATGTTCTCTTTCTCTATTCTATAAATACTATAATGGGCACTGCTCTAAACAGTTAGCATCTTGTGCCATTTACTAAAATTCATTATCGTGTTACTCGTCATTCAATTAAGTCTCATCCTTTCTCTGTGACTGTTCCAAAATGCTCCAAAAACTCTTATTCCTCTAGTTTTTTTCCAGGTCATTGGAATTCGTTCCTTTATCTTGCTTTCCTGATTCATATAATTTGCAATTTTTTAAGTCGTCTGTCAATCGTTATCTTGCTCTACAATCTTCATCTTTTCTCATCCAGTAACTTCCAAGTCTAATTAGTTATTATCATAATTAATTATCATATTAGTTAACTTATTATCATAAATAATTTTATGCTCATAACTACCATTATAATATTAGTTATTATTATTTTTTCATTGTAATTATTGTATAATACTTATTATTACTATTACTGTAACTTCTATTAATTTTGTTATCTTATATTATTATTATACATTATTGTTATTACTATTATTAAAATTGTAAAAATGATTTAAGGAAAATAAACAGCTTGTTGTTGTTGTTGGACAAAATAGAATTAGCCTCACCATTATTTTTCGTTCTAATTTAACAAAAAAGGAACAATTTTTAAATCTACTTTATTTCTTATTATCTTCTACTACAATTGGAAAATTTAGATATTGGTATGTTTAATTAATAAAAAATTAAAAAAAAAAATTAAAAGTATTCAATTTTTTTGAGTCTTTTTTTTGAAATTTGTCTCATGAACTCATGAAAGAAAACACTGAAAATATTTTGTTTTACACTCATTTAATATTCAGTATTTCTTCCTGAATTCTTAATGAACTTTAATTATGCGACTTGACATTTGACTGATTCTAGAAAGTATTCCTCATAGATTTTCAATCAGGTTTAGATCTGGACTACATGTGGGCCACTCCATTATGTGTATATTTTTCATTTTTCAAGTCTCTAAAACCTAACTTTTAAGAATCATGAATAAATTACATGAATAAATTATATACTATTACTAATTTTAGCTTTGTTTTGTGTTATTATACATTAAATAGTTTAACTTTATATTTTACATTATTAGTTAATATGTATGTTCCAATTCAAAAAGAAACAACTGAGTTTGGGTTTTTAGTTAAAAAAATAAAATATCTAAAAATAGATATACTAATTTTAAAATAAACAATACTTATATGTAGAATGAAAATTAATGTCTTAGTTTGAAATACTCTCAAATGAACTTTAAGACATTTTTTGTTCATTTAACACATAAAGTCAACAAGAGGTGCATTTAATGCAGTAGTGGTGTAGTGGTAGACCGCTCGCCTCATAAACAAGAAGTTCTGAGTTCAATCCCCACCACTTCTCTGGTGGTACCGCACTCAATATATGTCTCCACAGAGCCGCCTTGTCTGTCAAAGTTCATGTTTCGGAGTTATAGAGTTGAGAGAGGGTTGTAACTACAATTAAAGTAGCCTCCTCGACTCTAGTGATTTTTATGGCTTTGAGGAGGTAAATTAAAATTTTATTATATATATTTTTAACTTCAAAGAATTCTATATAAAATCTTGAGTATCAACATTAGTCAACCAAGTCAACATTAAAAACGATGAAATGATAAATTTAAAAAGAGAAAATTTTGGAATTTACAAAAAAAAAATATATATATCCTGGCATTGTAATACTGCTTAGTTAGACCTTTTTCAACTAAGCAATATCTAGTCTAAGGATTATCTAATGCTGTTTACTATAACTGTTTGTTTACTATATTGCTATTTATTAAATTATATTTATAAAATGATAGTATATTAGATTGATTAAATTAAATTACCATTACAGATACAAATAAAAACCATTTATAAACTAACCTTGCCAGGTTGAGAATGTGATAAACGATACAACTGTTTTGCTAAATATTCCTTTGGATCAGGAATTTCTTGGAAAGGGTCTTGGTCTTTTTTGTTTGCAAATGCTAACTGAGAAAATGCTGTTTGGTAACCTAAAAATAATTAAAATGTAATTGTTATCTGTAATATGTAATTGTTCCTTTTCTAGAATGAACAAGCATTATGATAATGTTATAATTCAAACTTCCCTAGAAATCAATTTTTAAAATTTGTTACCTAAGATGTTTATACCAATACCACATGCAAAATTATAACAAAATTATAACAACATATTTGTTAAAGTCAATTGAAAGAAAATATAAAATTTTGTTGCAGTTGCTTTCTCATTTTGTAAGAAATTATTAACTTATGTAAATTTGGTGAACTAATATTGTTCTTGTTTTATTGTTCATTTGGTATATTAATATTGTTTATATTAGTTGTCATGTAGATAAATGTGTTAATTGTCAAAGTAATTTATGTTTACATTTTAACAATTGTAATCTAATTAATGAGTAGAATAATATAGTAAACTATAATGAGTAGGGACATGATGTAGTGCATGAGCACTAGTGTGATAAGAAATTTTTTTTTTTATGAAACCTTGCAATCGATGAAAGTTTATAAGTAATTGAAGAATATTCAAATATATTTTTGATTTTTTTTTAAAAAGTCCCCCCCCCCCCTCTTTGGAAGAAAAAAGTGAAAAAAATAATTAATTTTTTTTAAATGTGTTTTTTGCTTTATTCAAAAGAGTAATAGTAATAACTAAGCAAATTTTATTAACAAATAAGATACATAACAGCTAGCAATTTGTCCAAAGTGTACAAGAAATGTTTAAAAAATAGTTTTTGCTATGAACTTCAGGTTCAAAAATTCAATTTTTCTTGATTTCGCATGAAGTTCCTCCATCAGTTTTACAGCATGTTCAGCAATTTGGTTAGATCTGGGAATGTCAATTAATGACTCTTTGACTGACCAATGCGTCTCCAAACACTTAACTGCTTTCTTGCATTTTATCTTCATGAGTGAGGTAAACAGTTCATTGAAGGACGCTTCATTGTAGTGTTGCGAATAGAACCAAGCATTTGCCCATTCGTAGTAGATAAAGTCACATGCTGGAGCGAGGATACTGCGCCACTCTGGTATCAGAAATAATGCTATAATAGCATATTGTACGTGAGTTCCATCTTGCCCGATGTAAATTTGGGAGTTTCTTCCAGCTGATTCTAGGCCAATGTGAAGTTGTTTTGTAATGACGATATGCCTGACATAGTTCATATAAAAACATAAAACTATCTCGCCATCCAGGGTTCTCGCCTGTGTTAACATCATCTGTCCCAACGAAGTGGTAATCAGCCTGAAGAGAGACATAGTTTTCTGTTAATTTGTTATTGAAGGAATAGTTGAATTCTGGTTTGGTCGTTGGCTCTTGAATAAGAAAATCCATGACATGCTTCAGAAGGAGGTCAAGCACATGGTGCTGACAGCCAATATATTGTGGCTTCTGAAAGCCCTTGCTCAAGACATCATCCTGTATGAGCTTTACAATCCCGTGCAAACGACCAGTATTTACTTCGGTCGTGTCGCAGATTATCATGCAAATATTTTCCCAAGAATTGTATTCATCAATTAGCTGATGTAGTTCCTTGTGAATGGCCGCGGCAGAACCACTCTCACATTTAAGAATACCGAGTTTGATTTCGGTTGTCAAATATTTCAGCGGAACGACTTGATACTCTTCCCTTTGCATTCTTTTACCATCAAACTGGAGACAATAGGGATTTTTGCTTTGAAATTTTTGAACAATTTTGGTTTTCATTTTCTGTCCTTCAGAGATTACTCGTTTCCAGACATCCGCCTGACTTGGAACCTGCACATCATGACCATGTTCAGCAATTGTTGCAAGAATGTTATGTGCTTTATGTGTAGAAATGTTGTTTTTCAGTACTAGTAAACCCGCTGTTGTAGTACTTGATCTATGGTATTTCGGTTTGCATTCAGGAGAAGATGATGTGGAAGAGGTTGGCGACTCGGATGAAGAATCAGAGGTTTCAGAATCCAAAGATTCTGAGTCACTTTCATGTGTTTGTGTGGGTTGGGATTGAGAAGAGCTGGCTTGAGGTTGAGTTGTTGATAGTCGGATTCGTTTTCTTGGGTGGATTGATTCCAAAGGGGCTTGTTTGACCATTGAATAACCAATCTTTCCTCCACTCTTAACTTGCCTCTGGTAGAGCTCTTTATCCTCCGTGCTTTTCCATTCTCCATTAACGTTAGTGACATTAAATAACTGAGAAAGTGTTGCAGTGAATTTATCAGACGGTTTCTTTTTATTTTTGTCATATAGATCAATCAGACTATTGAGCTTCTTTCTGATGAGTGCGCTGGATAATAGTGGAAAGTCGAGAATTTCCCTCCAGAGCAATTCTATATCCGTAATCATAATTTTGATTCAATCCAGTCGCCATTTTTCGATGTTGAACAGAAAAGTGAAGTTTCCAAGAATTTGACAGTTTGTCGGCATCCGTGTGAGATTGATTAGCTTTTCAACAGATGGAATACTTGGATCCCTTTTCTGTTTAGAAAAGGAGGGTAGATTCTTCATCCAAATATACCTGTTTGACTTTACACTGTTGCTGGAATTTCTATAAGACATTTTATTGACAATCTTGCACTGAAAACAAAAATATTCAAACGAGTTCACACTTCACACGGTATAGCTGGGATCAAAACAAAGATAATAAACAACATCTATTAATAAACTACTAAACTAACAACCATCTGTAAATGTCTTGTTTATAAACAAATGGAAACAGCTGACTGGAATGTGCTTAAAAGCAGTATAGAACATCATATAAACAGTCAGTGTGAAATTGAAACCGATAGTCAAACTGTGCGATGTATGCACAAAAAAAAAATAAAAAGGTGGGGGAACTTTTTCAATTTTTTTAAAAATTGATGTTGCTACTGTCATCTACCTACAATTGTTCCTCTAATGCAAAGGGTTTCAGTTTTGTAACGAAAAATAATGATAATAGTTATTACCCTAATGAGCACAACTTTTATATGAGAGTTTTTGAAGTTTGTATAATGGCGTTAACATGAGTTGTAGTTTATACTATTGATATATTTGATCTTATTGATTTTTAGATTTATTAAAATCCCAATAATCGTGGATTTTAAATGGTGACCCTGGCGCGAACCTCAAAATTATTTTGGATCCTTTTTATTGCTGAACTAGTATTTTTTTAAGTTTTAAAGTTGAAATCAACAAACGTCGTGGAGGGAGTGTCAATTGCAACACAAGCATCATGGAGGGAGTGTCAATTGCAGTAATTGTAAACTTACATGAAGTAATGAAAATTGATAACTTTAGTTTAATGAATAAACTTTTATAAGTAACTTCATTTGTGATATGAATTATAAATTTGTTATAATTCATATCACAAATGAAGTTACTTATAAAAGTTTGTTATATCAAATCAAGCAAAGAAAAAGCAAGCTATAGGTTATATTAGTGCAGAAGAATTAATGCATGCTGAACTTATATGGACAAAAACAGAACAATTTTTAGCAAAAAATCTCAATACATTTTCTGATATTTATCAGTCCTTAAATTTAAAATATGATAGCGATGGTGTTTTACAATTACATAAACATTTACCTAATGCACTTGTGGAAGTTGATATTAAACACCCAATTTATCTCCAGACCGATTCTACATTCACTAAGTTACTATTACTAGCACAGGAAAAAACAGGTTATGCTGGCATTAATAGCACCTTGAATGAAATATGATTGAGGTATTGATTATTAGGGGAAGAAAAAAGATTTTGTCCATAATTAAACATTGCATTATTTGTAAAAAAGCACAAGGTAAAACTATGAAAAGTTCTAAACCACCTATTCTTCCTAATTATCATTTAAACAGTGTCCACAATTTTGCTAAAACTTGTTCATCAAGGTTTGTGTTTCGGAGTTATAGAGTTGAGAGAGGGTTATAACCATAATTAAGTAACCTCCTTGTAGAAGTGTAGTGGCCGCCTTCTGGGAGGTGAATTAACAAAAAAAAGGATGTCTATTCAGATAGCAATTTTTATTTTACATAAAGGATGTCTATTCAGATGAGAATGTTACAATGTTTTTTTAAGAGCTTATATATTTTTATAGTTTTTTTAAGAGAAACTTATATACCTTTATTTAGAAATCAATTCAGACTTTTTATTTAATAAACATTCTTGGTTTGCATGTGTAATTATTTTAAATTTTTTATGTAGAAATAATATACATTTTTTGGAAATATTATATGTAGGTGCTGTTTTTAGGATGGACCAATTTGATATAAAATCATCAATTTTTTTATCTTTTAATTCCCATATGTATTTTGAAAGCATAGTGTTTTTTGAATATTTTTAAATAATTACTTATGATTGGCAAAAAGTTTTTTCTATTCTCTGTTAAGCCAATATATTCTCTGTTAAGCCAATATATTGTTTACCAGGTACATTCTTAGAAGAAAAACACAAGAATAAGAATGAATGTTCTCATTATATCAGTCAATGTATGTACTGAAACTACAGTTGCTCCTTATTTCAGTATGACATCAGATCTAATGATTTATAAATAGTCATTATTTAATTTCTTACACAAAAAATAATTAACCTGCAGTATCTTCGACATCTATGAAATGTTCATCATCAGGAATAGTATCATCTTCTGGTAATTCAAACAAACCTATTAATGCTTGTAACAGAGGTACCCATTTATCTTGATACTCTGTTAACATTGCTGACGCTGCATATAAAAAAGATATAATATAAAGTGCAAAAAAGATTTATTACAAATATTAAATACAAAAAGCCTGTTGTTTTAAGAAGGAAGAGTTTCTTAGAGAAACAAGTACCTTCTGTTAATATCTTTGTCACACCAACTGCACAAATCTTTCTTTCAATATTGCCACTTATCTTTTGAAGATCAGCAACAAATAACTTCTCAACCATCATTCCAAAAAGTCTAACATAATAAAACAATTAAACAAAAAACACACACACACAACAATAACAACAACAACAAAATTAAATTTTAATAAATATAAAAACAAAAAATATTATTTTAAACTTTTTTGTATAAACTTGCTTTATTTGAGACCCAACATGATATATTAAAAAAAAAATTTTTTTAATATTAGGGATTCATTAATTAATTTTGATAATATTAGGGACCACCCAAATAAATATGTTAATTCTTCTTGCTACAAAAATAATCTTAAACCTGTTATTTATTTATAATATTAAATAAAAAATATTTTTCAAAAACATATTTTTAGAAAAATAAAAATCATACTTTGGCTGAATTCCATCAATAATTGTTTGTAGAACATTAGAGGTGTGTTTGCCAGAAAACAGGGAAACAAAAACAAGAAAACCTATAAAAAAATATATTTGGAAATAAAAAAAAAGCAAACAAAAAACAAGCATGACAATAGATTAATAAAAAACCTTTAACATATTTTGTTGTTTTTGATGTTTGAAGACGTTGAAAAAGTAACATAAATATTTGTTTATAATTTGCTTCCATGGCTGCCCATGGAACATATTCCACAATTGATCCCAGAATGTAAAATCCTTCATGATCATTCGTACGAGAAGCTATAAGCTTTTGAAATACTCCTAACAAAGGCATCTATAAAAATTATAAAAATGTAATTAACATTCTATGTATCAACTCTATAACCAACCATTATCACCACCATAACCATATAAATTTAATGTAAAAAGGTGCTTTAAAATAGCCAAGTAAACCTACAGGAGTTCTATCTAGAAGAAACAAGCAAAATTATTTTTTCATTGGTAAATTAGTGGTCACATATTCTGCCTTGGTTTCCTTCAATTAGAAAGTGACTGGGCCCCTGGGTTAATAGGTTGTTTTTTTTTACAACCCCTGCAACCACAAAACAATTTTAGCAGGGGTTATTAGGCAGGGATAGAATTTTTTTTTTACAAATTACAAATTTTTTTACTGTTTTTGTTTATTTTTTTAAGTTATAAATGTTAAATATTTTATTATGAAAAGTTAAAATGTACAGTGGCTTGCCATACTATTAGACTTAGTAAAAAAAAACAGACAAAACACCACTAAAAGCCTTTGCTCCTCACATCTTTTCCTCGTTCATTATTATTTACTTTGGCAACATTGTCAAAGATGTTATTTCATAAATGGCAATATTGCTCATACTTTTTATTGTCATTCTTACCATATGTTGTCAGTTTGAACAGGGCATTGCATAGAATGGTTGTGTGAAGTGTTTCTTTCTTCAAACAAAATTATTGGAATACCTCATTGTGAAGATTATTTTGTGACTAACATTTTATATTTTATTAATCACAAAGCACAGTGGGCCAGCTATGGACAGAAGTCAAAATTTTGATATGATTAAACAGTAAAAAATAAAATTACACATCAAAGCAGTTTTAATAAAGTTTATTCTGAAAAATAGTCTCCTTCAGCAAGAATAACTTTCTCCCATCGTGAAACAAGCTGGTATATTCCATTTTTATAAAAGTCTTGAATTTGATAGCAAAAAAATTAAATTAACTCATTTTCGAGATCTTCTCTATTTCGAAACTGTCGATTCCTCATATGATTATCCAGGGTCAAAAACTGGTGATAGTCGCTTGGCGCAAGGTCTGGTGAATACGGAGGGTGAGGTAGAATCTCCCATTGAAATTGTCCTTAAGTTTCCCATGTGATTTTTGCGGTGTGCGGTCTGGCATTGTCCTGGTGGAATACAACACCTTTTCTGTTTTCCAAAGCTGCTTGTTTTTGGTGAAGAGCAATCGAAACTCTGTCCAATTGGGCTGAGTATATCTCAGCAATAATGGTTTGTCCACTTGCTACCAACTCATAGTGAACAATACCTGCTGTAGTCCAACATACACACAGTAAAACCTTTTACTGGTGAATGCTTGGTTTAGGAGTCATCGGTACTGGATCGTTACTGGCAAGCCAATAATATGTTTGTTTTTTGTAGCAGTACATAATCCATTTTTTGTCGCACGTCAACATCCGGTCAAAAAATGGCACTAAATTGTGATGGGAAAGCAATGATGAACAAATGGTTAAGCGCTGTAGCTTGTTTGTTTCACTCAACTCATAAGGTACCCATTTGTTCAACTTCCAACGTTTTCCAAGTTGGTGCAAATGTAATTTATATGCAAAATCATCCCCCCCACCACAACCAGTTATCTTAATACATTTATTAGAAATAGGCAATTAGGATAAACCCCACGAACTTTTTTGGTTGCCTGATATATACATACATATATATATATATATATATATATATATATATATATATATATATATATGTATAAATATATATATATATGTATATATATATATATATATATATATATATATATATATATATATATATATATATATATATATATATAAAATTAAAGTTCTGCAGTTATTTTATTATATTTGTTGTTAAATAATTCTTAATCATCTTTCTGGGATGGCTTAATAATAATTTGGTGAAAAGTTTACATTTTTTTATATTGTTTAAATTGTTACACAGTTTTATTTAATTATTTTTGCATAACAACAGTATTGATTGCTATTTTATTACAATTTAACATTTAAAATGTGATACTTGGCCACAGTTATGGATGCTAATATCAATTTAAGGTGAAATAAATCAATAGATTTGTGTTATATCTATTAGAATAGATATAAAAAAGTTTAATTTTATTACTTAAATGTGCCAAATTATTTTGGGGCGGGTTAGGGCAGCAAATGAATGGTCATAAACTGTTCTTCAACATGTAAGGAAGCCAAAACACTTGGTTTTATAGACATAGACAGATGTGTTCAAGCTACACATTGAGTACAATTTGGTTGCTATGGTACCAAATTTTACATAGCAACAACTTATTTTTTTGAGGTAAGTTTATTTGTTAATATTATTTCTATACTGAGCTGTGGCTAACTTAGCTTTTGTAATTACATGATTGATTACCTTTTTACCCCTTTTAGGTGGCTCATTTGATTGAACAGAGCTACCCATGGTATTACATGCCACAAAGTTTGCACAAGATATTATTACACGGACATGAGGTTGTGAGGAGAATGGTTTTGTCTATTGGCATGCTCTCTGAAGAGGCGCAGGAAGCACGAAACAAAGATTTCAAATGTTTGAAAACTAACTATGATGTATTATGCTGACTTTAGTGCTCATCAGAACCAATAATTAGCATGAGAATGTCAAATTCTCAAAATTCAAAATCTCAACTTTCAGAAGGAGTTAGTCATTTGCTTCAGGCTCCGACTGTCAACTCACCTAAAATATGATTTCTTATTTTATGCATATATGTATGTTTTATAAATTGTTAATGTGATTCAAATTGTCAATGTTTTATTGCAATATTTTTTGTTTTTATTATTAATGACCTAAATCTTTACTTAAAATTAATTACTTAAATATTTAATATTTATTTAAAATAGGACAGCTGAAAATCCGATATAAATTAATTCAAAAATCTAATTATCTGTGTGTAACTTAGGAAAGCAGCTGGTTGTTAAGCAATATAGGTATCCATAGCAACTATATTAAAAAAATTATAACTTCATATAAAGTATGACCTAGTATTGGTATTCATGCCAAATTAAGTAAATATAGCATTCATAAAAAAATCTGCAACTATCAAAATAGGTTGTTACTATGTAAATAGATTGTTGCTATGTAAATTAGGTACCATAAAACTAGATAATTATAGCAACTAAATGATAAATATCCCCTCATAAGAACCTCATATTAATGCAAACCTCATATTAATGCACAAAATAATTTTAAAGTATATAACACACATAAAACATCTGCAACTTCAAAAAATAGGTTGTTGCTAAGCAAAATTAGGTATCCATAGCAACCAATATAAAAATATCACTTTCATAAGAAGTGCAGACCTCATATTAGTACTCATGCCAAATTTAGTAAATAAAGAGCTAATATTTAATTAGTTGTTAATTGTGTCCATTAAAAGTGAATTCCGGCCCACTGTGCAAAAGTGTGTATATCTTAATACTTATATTTTTTAAACAAAATTTATAAAATTATTATTTAATGGATAAGTACTATCTTCTTTTTTTAGCGATGGGGAGGGCATGTAATTTTTTTTTTCATGAAAACTAAGTGAAATTTGTGAATTATTAAAAAATACAAGCATGACACAATATAAGATAGCTGAGACAAGCAATAAGCAAAAACTCGATTTTGACGTACCTTTACAAACTCCTCATAAAAGCGCTTGTGGCAGAAAAAGGTTGACAACATCCAGGACTGACAGAAAAATTAAGGATATTTGTCAACAACAAAAAAAACACCCTGTCAACTTATTGACCAAGATTGTCAATGAACAGGGAATTGATATTTCCCAACATACAGTCCAGAGACGTCTTAAAGAACTCGGTTTAACTTTATGTTGGCCAGTACTGAAACCAAAGTTAACACTCAAGTTATCACTCAAACTTCAAAGAGGATAACTGAAAACTTTATTTGTATGTGTTTTAGGTTTGTTTTTCAAATGAGAGCATTTTTCAAGTCATGAGTGACAAATCTAGTTTTGTTAGGAAAAATGTGGCTGAAAAATATCACACAGATTGCATTGTGCCAACTGAAAAGCACCCTACATCTGTCATTGTGTGGTCATTAATTAATTTTTAAGGTACTGGAAGGCTGCATATAGTAAAAGGGACAATGAGACAAGATAAGTATCGGGAAATTCTTAATGATAGACTAATACTACTGTTGGCATAATGATTACCAAATGAAGAAAAATGCATTTTTATGCGAGATGTCACAAGGCTAAACATTAAAAAAGTTTTTGAAAGAAAAAAACATTGATGTCTTGGATTGGCCCAGAAATTCTCTGGATTTAAATCAGATTGAGAATGTATGGAAGATGATCAAGCGGGAAATGGTCAAAAGCACAATAGAAGTATATCGAAAAACTAATACATGTATTGTATCACAGTGAAGAGCTCATTTGTTTGGGAAAAAACATATTTATCCATAGTAAAATGTCCATAAATGATAAAAAATTCTCCACAAAATGCGGTAGTGGTGTAGTGGTAAGAGCGCTCGCTTTGTAAGCGAGAGGTTCCGAGTTCGACTCCCACCACGTCCCTGGAAGTACCGCGCTCAACTTAGTTTCTCCGCGCAGCGTCCTTGCTCGGCAAGGTTCGTGTTTCGGAGTTAAAGAGTTGAGAGAGGGTTGCACCACGAATAATGACTAAAAAAAAAACAAAAAAAAACAAAAAATGAGTATCCTCCTCGACTCTAGTGGCCCCCCTCGGGCCTTGGGGAGGTGAATAATCTAAAAAAAAAAAAAAAAAAAAAAAAAAAAAAAAAATTCATATTTACAATGTTATTTTGTTTTTTACTTGCTAAGTCTAATAATATGGCAGGCCACTGTAGGAAAGCCACACATATTTAAATATATTTCAAAATACATAAATAAATTTTATAGTTAAAATACAATTTTCCAATAAAAATTTCCAATGTTGAGTAAAAAAATTACCCGTTTTTAGAAAATGTTTCTTATATATTTTTCCTATTTTCATATTTCATTTTTGCTTTACAAATTATTACTATATTGGTATTGTTGTTGTTGTTGGTATTGTTGTTGTTGTTATTATTATTGCTGTTATTGTTGCTGTTGTTGTTGGTATTGTTGTTGTTGTTGTTATTGATGTTGTTGTTATTATTATTGTTGTTGTTGTTGTAATTATTATTGTTGTTGTGGCTGTTGTTATTGTTGTTGATATTGTTGCTGTTGTTGTTATTATTATTATTGCTATTATTATTATTATTATTGATTTATTTTTGTTTCTCATTTAAAATATATTTTTTTAAATAAACTTCATTCCATGAACAGCTCTTTATCACCATGTACATATGCATATGTATATGTGAATATATAATATATATAGTATATATAATATATAGAGTATATAAAATATATATGATATATATAGTATATATAATACATATAGTATATATAATACATATATTATATATATATTGTATTTATTTATTCTGATTCACTCCCAACTGCAAGCAACAACTATTAAGTTTGGAGTTACTAGAAAAAAACATGAAAAGTTAAAGGTTAAGTTAGGAAAACATGACAATGGGAGAGAGTTCCAAAGAGTTAAAGTGCGGCAAAAAAAACTAGATGAATAAAAGTTTTGAGAGTATGCAAAGACAGATACAACAAATGAGGCTTAGCTGAATGACGAATGATGGAACCTTTGAGCAGTGACCATGATAGTATTTGTAGAAAAGAAAAATAGATGCAACTTTAAGATGATGGGAAAGAGGCTCAAACTTAGCAGATAAAGTGGGTCCAACAAAAATTACAATGCATTTTTGTACCTTGTCTAGAAGTGAGAAATCATCATTAGACGAACCAGCCCAAATACGACAACAGTATTCCAAACAGAGTTGAATTGAGGTAGAGAATGGAATCAGGAGTAAGAAAGTGGCTAGCACAATAACGAGAAGTAACCAGATTAGCAGATGCTAATTTAGTAATCAATTGAATATATGATTTCCATGAAAGGTCAGTAGTAAATGATAATCTAAAAAGATGTAAAGAAGAAAACTCAGAGATAGGGTTGCCATTCATTAATATAGGAATGGCGACAGTATTTTGATGGTTATTTGGAGTAAATAACTGAGTTTTGTTGGAGTTAAAATTTAAAAGCCACCGTGAGCCCCAATCTATTACTTTAAAGTGAGATCAGCATGCCAAACTTTGTTGAAAGCTTTAGATATGTCAAGAGCAACAGCTCTAACATCTCCACCTCCATCTAATGCAAGATAAAATCTTTCTGTCACAGCAGTTAGCAACTCAGCCGTAGAGCAAAAGAATCGAAAACCGTATTGATTGTCTGACAAAGTTATTTGACACTATATGGGGTGTGACAAATTTGTTGATCAGACTCAAAGACCTTGCTAATAACAGAAAAAAGACTGATTGGATGATAAATGGAGGGGTCAGAATGTTCTCTGGAGTTTTTGAAAATTCGAACAACAGATGCCATTTTCCAACAGGCAGAAAAACAAGACTCAGTCAAACACTTATTAAATAGCTTAAATAGAACTGTAGAGAGTTCTGGATAAGAATTTTGTATGACTTCGAAAGGAATGTTGTCTGGACCACAAGCCATAAAAGAGTTTAATTGAGATATGACTTTAGCAACAGAAGCTAGAGTGATTTGAATGTCTAACAATGGGTTAACCTGTCTAATTGGAATGGAAGAAAGAGAATGGCCATAAGATTCGAGAGTTGAATTAGAAGAAAAGTTTTTTGCAAATAGTTCTGCCTTGTCCTTAGGAGAGGTAATAAGATCAGTCCCATGAATGAGAGATGGAATGTTAGACCTACCTTTGTTAATGACGCTGTTGAAGATTTTCCAAAAAACCTCTAGAGCCTAACTTCTGAGATAAGATACAAGATTTAGTGAACTGAGAATAATTAAGCTTACCTGACAGCACCTTTTAACCCATTTCTTGCAATAATTAATAGCCATTTGTTCTCAAGATAGTTATTCTTTTGGAAAAGATAAAAAAAAAAAATTTTTATTAGATGTAGCAGCTGCACAAGAAGGCAAAATCCACAGAGTAGAATAAGGCATGACTTGGAACCGACGAGAAGAAATAAAAGCATTCATTCTTGCCTGAATCCAGGTTATGTAGGAGGCGCATTTATCCCAGTCAGCTTTAGGGTAGTAGTAAATAGTCCAATGATAGAGTGAGTCTGAAAAAGAAGTACGAGATGAAAGATTTAAAGAGATCATTGCATGATCAGAACCACCTAAGGAAGAAAAAGGAGAAACTGAACACAAGTTAGCATCATAGACCAGACAAAAGCAAAGGAGTAAAGGTAAATGATTAGGTTTGTCAGGAAAACGGGTCACAAAGTTAATTGAATAAGAGATTGAGAAATGCAGAAGTTATAGACTTTAGGTCAGTGGCATTAGAGCCAAGCCATTCAGTTTGATGAGCATTAAAGTCACCAATAACAACAGTATTAGCAGAGGGGTAAAAAGACAGGGTATGACCAATTTGATCAGAAATTACATCCACAAGGGTACAAAAAAAAGGAGAATGATAAAGAACAAAGAGAAAGGTGATAGATAAAGGAGAACGATAAGGAATAGAAAGGTGATAGAGTGAAGAGGGACTAAATGGAAGCACATAAAAGAATGGTCAAAGGACTTGAACCTGATTTTTCAACAAATAGGTGAATTGATGTCCCAAGCCAAGCATGTGACTATTGGAGTCTTTGCAAATCAAAGGATAGTACCTATCAACACTGAGATCTGAAGAAAGAATAGCAGAATTCAGATCTTGTGAATTTTGTAAAAGGTAAGATTCAACTTGCTTTGCAGACCATGAATATTTGTGAAAGATATATTAAAACAGTTAGGTAGTGGAGATGTTTTTTTATGTTTTAATATTTTGGCTTACTTTTGGCATGATTTAAGTTTAAACAGAACTTGACTCATTGATAGATAGAGCACAGTCTCCTATGCAATAAGCTATGCAATAGCTTTAAATTTTTTTTAATGTTTATTTTTGCATTATTAGACAATTTAATAAATATAAAAGTATTTTGATTAAAATGCTTTGATAAAAATCATAAAAAATGCTTAAATGGGCAAAACTACATAAAACATGGACCATCAATGACTGGAAATGTGGACTGACATGTTGAAGTTTTAAATCTTCAGTTTCAGGAGAAGAATATTTGTCTGAAAAGTAGTTGAACATGTTAAAACAGTGTGTATTATCTGTAAAACACGATGGATGTAGTGTTAAAGTGTCGGGCTATTTTGATCATAATACCACAAGTTACAGTGTATAAACAGAAAGAATAATGATAAAAGTATTTCATTTAGCATTGATATTTTTAAAAAGTCATGCTCTACCTTTGGGAAGTTTGGTTAATGGGATTTACTTTTTACAAACAATCCTAAGCTTAAATCTAAATCATTTTCTTCAAAACACTGTATAAGTTTGATCCCCAACACGTCCCTGGTAGCGGGCTTGTTCATCAAGGTTCCTATTTTGGAGTTATAGAGCTGAGTAACCAGCTTGTAACCACAAGTTTGTAACCACAAGTTTGTAACCACAGCTTGTAACCACAATTTAGTAGCTTTCTTGCCTGCAGTGGCCTTCTTGGCTTTGGGAAAGTGAGTTAACATTAAAAAAAAGAAAGTTATTTAAGTTAGAGAATAATCAAATAATGATTTATTTATTGATTTGGCCTCCCTGATTTCCAGATCTTTCTCCTATTGGACTATTATATTATGTTATATGTTATGTTAACGAGAAAACATCAAATAATACAGGCTTTTGCAGACTGATAATGTTTCCCATTGTTTAAACTTTTTATATGTAGTTGAGTTAAGTATTTATTTGAAATTTTGTTTCGCCTACATATCTCTTTGATTATTTTCATTTAATTAAATAAATTGACTATTATGTGGCAAATTAGCTTAGTTTTTTGATGTTAGTAATGTTCTTAAATTAGGATTTGTGTGTGTGTATATATATATATATATATATATATATATATATATATATATATATATATATATAATTATATATAAATATATTTATATATATATATATAGATATATATGTATATATATTCACACATATACATTTATATATATATATATGCGGTAGTGGTGTAGTGGTGGAGCACTCGCTTCATTAGCAAGAGGTTCTGAGTTCGATCCCCACCATGTCCCTGGTAGAACAAAGCCGCTGCTCAACTCGTTTCTCCGCGCAGGGGCCTTGTTTATCAAGGTTCGTGTTTCAGAGTTATAGAGTTGAAAGAAGGTTATAACCACAAATAAGTAGCCTCCTAGACTGTAATGACCTTCTTGGCCTTGAGGAGGTGAATAAACAAAAATATATATATATATATTTTAATAAGTTTAAAGATTTATACATACCAAAGTTCCGGTGGAAACAATCTCATTAGCACCACGCTTAACATAAGCTTGTAAAAGTTTTCTTAGAGCTGGAACATTACCTAAATGTTAAAAAATAATGATAAAAAGCTTATTGACACCTGTGATTAAATGAACTTCATTTTTACCTGTAAAGTGCTTATTAGCTAAAATCTCACTTAAACATATATCTTTTAATAAACTTTCATATCTTCATACAAAACGTAAGTTTATAAAATATTCATTTAACTCTTCATGCAATAGGGCATAACATACAAAGAATATTTATTACCTTGTCTTTCCCATAATACTGGGGTTAAAAGCATTGGAAATAAGTCCATATAAGGTCCTTTGACTCCCTCTCCTCTTAACTCAAGAGCAAGGGACAAAACTTGAAATACATAAGAAAGAAACTCTGTCACATCAGTCTGTAAAATTATTTGAAAAACAGGAAACAAAGCTTCCTCTATAGTTGATACAGCAGTTTGATTAACACTTCCCAGACCTCTAAAATAGATATTACAGAAAAGTTATTTACATACATACTTTAGGTTTTAGAGATTTAAAAACTTTTTCAAACCATTTCTATTCCTATTCTTATTGCAGTAAGTTTACCCGTTTCTACTCCTATTTTTATTGCAGTAAGTTTAACCATATCAATTCCTGTTTTTATTGCGGTAAGTTAAACCAATTCTATAATAAGGTAAAAGGCATAAAAACAAAAACAAAAAAATGGTTTGAAAAAGTAATTTTTGAAAAGTCAGCATATATATTTTTTATGTTAAATATGGTTCAATTGAAAGAGTTTCAATACTGCCATTTTACTATTTTAAAGCATTTCGGAAGACTTACCTTTGCATATTAAACCTAAAGGCTTAAAGCCTTTAGGTTTAATATTTTTACAATTGATTTACTGCATGACGTTAACCTGTTTTGCTAACAGTAAGATTTTTGGAACTCTGTGGTAGCTAATAGAGAATACGATTCCATCAACAGCTTTAAATTAACAGAGTATTAATAATGCTCATAAACATATCCGTAAATGGAAAGTGTCCGTGTTAGAGCTTTTGATGCAGATTGTAGAAGCCATATAAGAAGCCTTTTTTAAGACTTATTATTGGTTAGCAGAAATAAGTCAATTTATTGAATCAAACTGTATTAATTTAAAATGAAAAAAATACCTAAAAATATTAAACGAAAAAAAAATTTAAATCCATATTTGACAAATATTCATGATCATCAAAGTAACTTTTTTTTCGGTTAATTTTGTTAGTTCTTGCAAAATACACCATACTTTTTCTTTGAATAATTTAAATTTGGCTGTTTCATTTCATTGAATCTCAGTGTTGATGGCCCTTGTCTTGATGCACAATAGAACCTGGTATAATGGTTAACAAGTACTCTTGAAAGCAAAGAAAAGTTCCTTAAAGATTCATTTAAGCATTCTAGTTCTAACTTTTATTCTTTTAACCATTGCCTAATCAGTTCTTTTAGCTTTATATGTAGCTCATCCAGCGTTAAACAGATTACAAAACTTTGTATTGTTATAAACTATAAGAAAAAGCTGATGACCTAATGGTCGTTGATTTGTTTGGATATAGTAAATTAACTTTCTTAAGGAGTAACTTTAATGTACCTCAACTTATTGGAAAACTAAGGGTACCACACCTAATTGGAAAACTAAGGGTCAGAAATAAAAAAATTGCACACATAAAAATTTATGTTGAATTTAATATTTTAAGAGTTTACTGTCAGTAGCAAAGTCTTTGATTATTTTTTAAGACTATTGAAGTTAATTAAAAGTTATTTTTAAAAAGCTTAAAATTGTACAATCTAAAATTAAAATTAATAAAATTGTAAAATATTTTTGTTGGTATTTTTAATATTACTGGTATGTACCAGTAATATTAAAAATATGTAATTTTTAATTTAATTTTCAATTTTAATCTTTTTTTTAAAATTAATTCACTCCTAACAAGGCTGCAAGCTGCTACTATTAAAGTTAGGAGTTACCAGATAACAAAAAATATTATTAAAGAGCAAAAAAGTAGTTGACAGAAGACTTAAAAAAATGTAAATTGTATAAGTTGGGTTTAATTTAATTTCATGAGTCAATTACTGAAAACCAATAATTGAAAAAGTAAATTTCCAAACCCGAAGTAAATAATAAGTTTTTGAAAAATGTTGAAGCATTAAAATCACTAATTTCCGAGTGTATAAATAAAAAAATTTAAAAACCTGATTAATGAGCAAATACTTTCAAACAAATAATGATTGAACTGTGGCTTGCTTGGATTCTATAACACCAAAAAAATTAAATGTTTTCATAATCAGTTCATAATAATTGTAAAACTTAAAAATTAAAATTTGTATTAAAAAAAATACCTTACAAACTTCTTTAAGTTTTTCGGAAAGTTTTGATATAATAACAGGGACTAATGGTGCAATTCCTTCTTGAACAACTGTGCATACACGCATTATAGCTATAACAATTAATATTGTAACTGAACAACTAGGCATGCACACATTATACCTGATAAAAATTAATATTGCTACTGAACAACTGTACATACACACATTATAGCTAATAAAAATATTGTTAAATATTGTAATATTGTTACTGAACAACTGCGCACCACGCATTATAGCTAATAAAAATTAATATTGTTACAGACTATTATTAATTACCTCAAAAACATTTAAGAATATATGTTAAACTCACACATAAAATATTTGTTTAAAATACTATGGAATTACAAATTTTCATTATCAAAAAATTTTATTTTTACTGCATAAACATTTTCTCAAACCAAAAATAATTTAAAAAAATGTTTAAACCTTTTATGGCATACTCGTTTTCTAGAGATCCTGGAGTTTCTAGTACCAAAAATAGATTCATAAAAAGAGTATCTCTGTAAGGCATAAGATCATTACCAGTAAAACTATAAAAATAAAAATAAAGTAAAGATACAAATTCAAAATTTGACAAGTTTTTCTGTAACTATTTTTTTAATAAAACTGTGGACAAATTTAATCATTACAAATGAGATTCAAAAATATTAACTCTTACTTTTAGCTAAAACATAATTTATAAATTATAAATTTATTGTTCATTATTATTTAATAAAATTTTTTTTACGCAGGCACTCCAGTTGAACTCTTAATAGTGAGTAATCTTTCAATAGCATTAGCTGCATAGCTATGAACCACTTTACTTTTTGAAGTTAGCAATCTTGTTAGAGGCAGGAAACAACTATACAACAGGTCTCTTGATAACTTAAAAGATAAAAATTGTCATTGAAAAACAACTATACAACAGATCTCTTGATAACTTAAAAGATAAAAATTGAAAAACAATTATTATTACTTTATTAACTACAATGAACTAAAACAAAATTAGAAAAAAAAATTAATAAAAAAAGCAAATATACAATATAATAAAGCTTAAACTTACAATGTTTCTAAATGTAATTACATATTTCACAGCATCAGCCTTCAAAACTGGATACTCATCAATATTACTTGAAACTAAATCTGGTGCAATTTGTTCATTAAAAAATCCATCTAAGTTAACAAGTGAATTAGTGTCTGTAGTACCATGCTTTGATGTTGATTTCTTTGCCGCTATGGAAGTAACAATATATATCGCAGTATCTTTAGATTTCCAATTTTTATTTTGTACATACTGCTGAAGCATGGCACTTACATATTGCGAAAAAATATCTGTAACTTCCTTTTCATAAAATTTACACAGCCCTCTGACTAAATCTGATGCTGATCTTCTTCGTGTATCAAGATCAGAACCTTCTATATCTTTACGAATGTATTCTTCAGGATTATCTTCAAACAGTTCTTCATCTGCTTCACGAAACAACATATTTGGAACAATCACATTTTGACAAATACTCTGTAAAGTGCCTGGTGAAGAAAACAAATCTTTGTAGTGAGGTCGTTCACACACAGAAGCAAGAAACTGTATTGCATTACTAACAAGCTTTAAAAAAAATTTATTGAAAAGTTATTTATTGTGTTATCATTCAATCACAAAAAAACTGCATTTCAATAGTCACAGAATTTATTTAAAAAATTAAAAATATATATATATATATATATATATATATATATATATATATATATATATATATATATATATATATATATATATATACAGTTATGGCCATTGAAATCCGACCACCAGTATCATTTTACTTAAAACTAGTTTAATGTAGTAATAAACAATTGTCTTATAGCAATAAAAGAATAACAGTAACAATTAATGATTATAATGTAACATATCGTACATATTCAATGTTTTTAATATTTACTGGCACCACCATGTGCTTTTAAGACTGCATTAATGCGATCTGGCATTGAATCCACGAGAGCCTGACAATATTCTGGCGTTATTTCAGTAATCCAAGCTTGACGAATTTTGTGCGCTAGATCGTCCAGTGATGTAGGATTAGTTCTGGATACTGCTGACTTTAACTTGACCCAGCAATTTTCGATTGGGTTCAAGTCTGGGGATGATCCCGGCCAAGGACCCAGAACCTTAACGTTGTGATCCTCTAACCAAGATTTTACAAGACGAGATTGGTGACACGGTGCACCATCATGCTGGAATATTTTGCAACGACGAATTTCCATCAAATTTGAAACCTTTTCTTGAAGGATTTTTAGATATTGTTGGGAGTTAACAGTCTGTCCCTTCTGCATTAAATAAATACCACATCGACCAGATAAAGCTATTGCGCCCCACACCATAATTGAAGGACATTGCTTGACAGCTGGTACGGTATACCTTGCATTAAAACGCTGATTAGGTGGGCGACGAACTAATGACTTATGCGGAGCGAATTGCTTTATTTGTGTCTCGTCGCTAAACATTACCTGGCGCCATTTGGTTATTGACCAGTGTCTGTGAGCTCTACAAAATGCGATCCTATCACAGATGTTCTTTAAAGACAGTCGCGGTTTGAGGGCTGGACGACGAGAACGTAGACCTGCATCTTTCAATAAACATCTTCTAATTGTTCGAGTGCTGACTGTAACGTCATTAGGTAGATCTGCCCTGATTTGTGTGCTGGATATTGTTGGATCTCTCACAGCAGCCCTGCGTATCATATTGTCTGTTTGTTTGCTAGTAATTCTAGCTTTACCAAAACGTTTTCTGGGCGCAGTGGATCCCGTGTCTTTGATTAGTTGTATAATATCATGAACAGTAGATTTTGGCATTCGCAATTTTGCTGATATCTGACGCTCACTTGCACCATCCTCCCATAAAAGTTTAATATTAGCACGAAGACCTTCCTTCGTAGTCATAATTAAATTGTGACAGTTAAATGATAATCCATACCCTACAATGAGATATATAGCTTAATAAATTTTACAGTGCAATAAAATAAACGCTAATGTGATTGGCTAAAAGCTAATTAACTAATCATTGATGTCAGGGAAGGAAATAAATTGATTATTCGCATGCATAGCATGTTTTTCTTTATATTCAGCAGTGGTCGGATTTCAATGGCCATAACTGTATATATATATATATAAACAACTGCACAAATATTTAAAAGAAGTAAATAAAAAACTTTTTAATAAAAAATACAATTGTAACAATTACCATATCAAATTTAACATTACTTCCAGTTGAGGTTAACAAGTTCCATATAGCTTGAACAAAATTTGGTAAGAAAGCCTTAAAAACATAAATACTTGATATTAAAACTTGGTAAGAAAGCAGGAAAACCATGAATACTTAAATATTAAAACTTGGTAAGAAAGCCTAAAAAGCATGAATACTTAAATATTAAAATTAGGTAAGAAAGCCTGAAAAACATGAATATGTACTTGAATATTAAAATTTGGTAAAAAAACTGAAAAACATGAATACTTAAATATTGAAACTTGGTAAGAAAGCCTGAAAAACATGAATACTTAAATATTAAAAAAACATGAATACTTAAATACTAAAAAAACATGAATACTTAAATATTAAAAAAACATGAACACTTAAATATTAAAAGAAAGAATTTTTAAATTAACAATTCAATTTATCAACTGCATTTCAAAACAACAATCAAAATCAACACCAAAATAATCAACAAATATTGAAAGATTATTTACTTGAAACTCTTCATCATATTTTTGAGCATAAAGTGCAACATTATCACAAATCTGTGAGCGAATTTTTTCCAAAGGACCTGGTTCGTCCGAGTCCTAGAAATCATTAAAAGAAATTTGAAATAAAAAAAGAAGATTTTTTCTACTCAATCGCAGAGTAATCTCACCAAGTTAAAGTTGTTTAAATATTTACTTTATCAACAAGTATATCAAAAGGTGTCACAATGAGCATATGAAATGGTTCCATCCATCGTTTCATGTTATCTTCAAAGAACTCTGGTAAATCCTGTAAAAAGTTTTAAAAATCTTTTAAATACTTTATAGTAATTTGAATCTTAAAGTATTTTAAATATTTGTAACTTCAAAATATTTTAAAAAGTTAACACAAAAATTACCTGATAATTAAGAGTATAGAATAATTTACAAATAACTGTAAGTATATCAAATATCATGCTGAGTTCTTTTTTATTATTTAATAAACTTGATATACGACATATCATTGCTTCAAATAAATCAAGAAGAGGAGAGGCAAAATTATCCAAAACAAACTTTAACTCAACCCAAAGGTCTTGAGATTTAAATTCATAACGAAATCTAAAATACAATTTTAAAAAAAGGATACCCATAGTGATTCATAAATAACAGTATTCACTAAAAGAGATTTGTCAGTCATGTAATGTTAAATACAATGCTTGCTATTTTCATGCAAGAACTTTTTTTTTTTACAGCAGATCAAATATTAGATAGTTGGAAAAAATCTATATTTCTGTTATAAAGCTTTGTAAAAAAAAATATATATATATTAAACACTCTTGTGTTTAAGATACTTGTTTTTAAAAAGTAATATGTACTGTTCACTTAAAAATCAAAATAAAGTAAAAATAAACAAAGCAACCCAATGAATAATAGTGAGATGTGATAAAGACTGATTTAGTTAAGTTTTTTTGAAAAGCTTAAAACAATGTACTTAAATACTTTTGACACAATATAAAATTAACTTTAAAGTTTAAGGGGTTAGTATTTTTTCTTTCTGTTAATCTTTCTTGATTTGTCTGTTTGTTTTTTTAAAAAAAAGCAATGCAAATATTATTTTTTTAACTTTTAAAACAGACTTTTATTTGTTTATATTATTTATTTTTAAATATTTTATTTCTTTATTAATATTTCTTGTAATAAAAATGTACAAGAAAAATATATATCCAACATTGACAGAATCTTTAAGTTTTACACTACTGCATCATGGAAGTTTAAACCCCAAAATATACCTGGTTAAATGAGTTTAAATAACCTGGTTAAATGAGTTATTTACTTATTCAATTCTATAAATTGATAGGTTTTTAAAATCTACATAGTAGATTTCTACCCTAATGTGTTCTATATGATAAAATTAAACTAAATTTCAAAACGTGTGAAATATTTTTTTGGTATTTGATGCTCCAGACCCTTGATTATTTGATAGTTTTATAAAACAATTGTTTAAAATTTTTTCATATATACATTTTTCATTTGTATTTTTTGAAAGTATGCCAATCTAGACCTCAAAAGAAGTGAAGTTGCCAAAAATCATTTTTAACAAAAATAAAAGTAAAACAAACTGTTTGAACATTTGATAAAATCATTTTTTGAAAAAACATTTTAAATGGCAAAAAAGAGTGAGAGATAAGGGTAAGGATAAAAAGAGAAAAAAAATTCTAAAAATCTTAGTTTTAAAACTTGTTTATATTCATATCTATAAAATTATCATGGAAACCATTAACAATTAAGGATCTTGAAAAACTTTTTAAAACCGCATTTTTTTTTAGAATGTCCAATATTCATGGTGTCGACCATATTTTATAAGTTATTATAAATATAAATTATAAGTCCTTATCGTAAAAGCACATTATGTCCAAAAAAAAATTTTTTGAAACTTTTTTTAAACAAAATTTTTTATTTAAATTATTTTATTTTAAACTATATCCAAACAAAATACATTTGTCCAGATTTTAAATAAACATTTTTAACTAAAAAATACTTTGACACACTTAACTTTGTTGCAGATCAGAATGTCAATCAATTATCAATGAAGCATATATAAAAATATATAATCTCTTAAAGTTAACAGACTCAGCAAAAGTAATTCAAATACATCTTTGGAAAACTCAGTTTTGAGTTGAAAGAGAGTTTCAATATAAAATAAAGTAAAAAATTAAAAAGTAGCCTCCAATATTGTAGTATCCCTTGTTGTTTTACAGTTGGAGCCCTTGTTAGAGCCTTGGGAAGGTATTTTTTATGGAAAAAAAATTTAAGTTAAAAAATCCTTAAAAAATGCATTTATTAGTCTTTAAAATTTCAGCCATTACGAAAAATCAATTACAAAAAAATTTTATCACATGATAATAGTTAAAACATTATTTGGATTGAACTCCATTAAGTCGGATACTTATATACAGCCTAAAAATTATAACTATTTTTTAAAATCAGTTATTTAGGTGCTCCAAGAAGTGCTAATGGTCTTACCACAGAGCACCATGAAATAGCATTTAACCAGGAAATTCATGTCTCCTTCCTTACCAATGATATATATATGAGTCAGCTTCGAACCACAGTCCTCCAGTTCTGAAGTCAGAAATATAACCACTACACTATGGTTGCTACAAATTTAATTGACACTTTCATGTGGAATTATTCAACATAAATAATTTCCTAATTTTAAATTATACTCGCTTTGTTTGATTGAAAGTACTGACTATGAAACCAACATTTTAAATAAAAAATGAACAGTTTAAATTGTTTTTTGAAGTTGTCAAAAAATATATACATTTCAAAATAAAATACAAAAACTAATACAAAAATAAAGTTATAACTGAAAATATACTTTAATTATATAATAAAACATAAAAACTTAACCTATAAAAGAATGGCACAAAAAAATAACCTTTTAAATAAAGAATGTGCTGTTTGAAGAACTCCATTTATTATGTGTAGATCCATTATATCACTCACTTTCATATAATGAGTAAGATCCTTAAACAATTTCAATGTAAAAAATTTTAATCATAAATATTTTTAAATATTTCTATACTAACACATACATATAAACAAATAATATTAAATACATAAATACATTTATACATAAATACATACATACATACATACATACATACATACATACATACATATATATATATATATATATATATATATATATATATATATATATATACATTTATGTGTATATATTTATACAAACATACATATATTCTTTTTCTAAAAACGCCATACAAATTAATGTAACAAAAAGAAGGTTAATTTGTTATCTAAAGACTTTATAGTGTGTGTGTGTGTGTGTGTGTGTGTGTGTGTATATAGGGCTTGTGATGAAGAAAATCGTCAAGCATGTTATATTGCGCTCGTAAAATTAGAATATGTTTTCATCGAGCGTGATTATGTGCGCTTGAGATAACGTTGGCGAGCGCAATCATGAAAATTGCTGAAGGCGATGCTCATAAAAAGCTTTTTATTTTTTTTATCTTTTTTTATTTGTTACATAATTCTTTTGTCAAAAAATTTGAATTAGTATCACACTCATGAAACTACTTCAACGAAGTAGATTTTTATACTTCCAAACTTCTTGTATATTGTCAGATCGCGATTTTATTTTTAACTATTTATGTTATAAAAAAATATTATCAAACAAAAAAGCAACTTCTTATTGATTTAGTATCGAAGTATAATTTAGTGACTTAGTTTTGCTTCGTTGTTTTGATATATGTATTTTAAAATGTTACACTGTAACTTAATTAACGGTTAATGGTTTTCATATTTCTTGATATTTTTTATTCCAATTAATTATTTAATTTTTTTAGATAGCTATGTATCTATATTATAGCTATATTCTATCAACTTTCTATTTCGAATATCCTTGATTGCGAACATTCTAAACAACAGAATCGTTTTAAATTTGAGTTAAAATAAATAATAGTTAATAAAAAACCTATACTATGAACAAAAACTAGTTTTAAAAGTTACTCTATTATTAATATTTATTTTCATTATAAACGATGTGTGGAATATTACAAACAATAAATCAAATAAATCTTACTTGATATTTTCACAAGATTAAAAATACTCTGCAGTTTCAATTTTCTTATAATGGTTTTCTAATTTTCTATTCTTATTTTATTTGCGCATTTTTGTATTCACATTGTGTTTCCACGTGCACATTCCATTATTGAAATTAATGACTATTAACGACTTCAATCTGCTTATTCATTAAGTTAGTGCAAAAGAAAACAACGTAGCGCTTTTTATATTTTATATCAGTGCTTTGATAATAGAATATCTTTAATAAAAAATCTTTTTCAAATATTTTATGAAAATAAAAAAATAATCCCGAACTATTGGAAGAGCGTTATTTTATACGCTCGTTATAAACTGAACGAGCGTTGTTTATCGCGCCTTGAACGTTTAAAAATACTGTTTACGGGCGCGTTTTAAGAGCGGAGCGCAATCGCGCTCGCTTCATCACAAGCCCTGTATGTGTGTGTGTGTGTATATATATATATATATATATATATATATATATATATATATATATATATATATATATGCAAATAGAACCATTTTAACTATTTTAAAGAAAATTAAAAATTGTAGAGTAACTTCCTCACTGATTAAAGATAAAACACAAATAATGATGACGGAATTGATATCAAGCTAGTTACTGATGCTAAAGCCAATTCTAAGAAAACTAATGCCAAGCAGATACATCAATTTACAAAAAAACCTAGTAAACAAAATGATTGTTTCCAGTGAGTCTGAGGAGCCTAAAACAAAATTGACCATGGTGATTCTCAAATGAATAAACCTGAAACATGTTCATCCCTAACACAAGAGTCATTCCATCTTTAGTCAAGCCTATATATATCATTAAATCTTTAGTGAAGCAGCTTCTGTATAAGTCTTAGAAATCAAACTATTGAATTGATATCACAAGAAATCAAATTTTATATGCAGAAAAATTTTATATACAGCAAATTTTATAAACAGAAATAAACATACATGTTGCAATTACTTTTTGATCATTTTGTAATTCAAATAATTTTTTTTTTCTTTCTGAAAAGTTTCTTTTCTTTTTTGTATTTTAAATAAATTTTACCTAATTACATTGTGATAAATTGATTATTAATTTTTCCTGGAAATACAACAACTATAATAAAGGTTAGATATTACTAGAAAGTATATAAGAGAGTTAAAGGGCGAGAAAACATATAACAGGAGACTTAAAAAAACAAATATTTATCCTTGTCTATAATTATCCCTATTCCTGACCCTAACCTAATCATGCTTGTCATTTTCTTACTCCTTTTACTCCTTACTGATTCTATTCTCTATCTCTTCAAATCTCTTATTTGTCCTTGTATGGAATACTATTGTTGTATTTGGTATTTTTCTTCCAATGAGGTCTTCTCTTTTAAAGTAAATTTGTAAAAAAAAAAAATACTGCAGTTAAAAGAAAACAATTCAAAAATTTTATAAAACTGACCCAGATATGGCATATAAAGAGTGTATTTTCCCCACAATATTCTTCTAGCAATTGATTGAACATAAGCATTTAATTTTGTTTACAGGCTTTGTCTTGCTTAACAAGTTTTTAGCATGTCTTTTTACCATATATTATAATATTACTTTATATTTTTTAAATATATAATATGTATTTAATATATATTAACTCAATATATATTTTATCCATGTTTTTCTGTGAAGCTTAAATAAAGTCATTGTATTTTCCTAAAAAAGTCTTTTTTCTAACCATTAACCATATAGAAAAGTACAAACTAAACTTAAAACTTATTTCTAACCATCTAACCATTAATCATATAGAAAATTACAAACTAAACTCAAAACTTTTTTCTAACCATTAACCATCTAACCATTAATCATATAGAAAAGTACAAACTAAACTCAAAACTTTTTTTTTAACCATTAACTACCCGTTACTTATTATAATGAACAATACAAATGAAATGTGGTGTAGTAGTAGAGCACTCGCCTCATAAGCCAGAATTTATGAGTTCGATCCCCACCACATACCTAGTAGTACCATGATCAACTTGTTTCTTCATGCAGCAGCTTTGTTCGTCAAGGCTTGTGTTTTGGAGTTATAGAGTTGAGAGAGAGAGTTGTAACCACAACTAAAGTAGCCTTCTCGATTGTAGTGGCCTCTATGGCCTTGAGGAGGTAAATTAAAAATAAAAATAAAAAACAAACTAAAACTTATATCTTTTTTCTTAAACAACAAATTTAAAATACTTATATAAATTATATAAAACACTCTTTAAGTTTTTTTTATAAAATGCTTTTCAAAGGAAGAGGTATTACTTTTCAAACCTTACTAAGTGGGTTTCGAACTATCACATAAAGTCAACTAACTTTAATTAATAAATCAAATATTTACCCCAAGTAAATTTTTCCATTTTTCTGGAAAATCTTCTCTGCCAATAAAGCTAATTGCATCACTTAATTGCTTTTGAATAGATGATGGACTATTCAACATTAATTGGACAATGTTTGTTTTTATCAAATCTCTGTCAACATCACTGATTTTTGATGATTCACCTTCTATCTTAAAAATTTAATAAAATTAAATAATCAATTCTAAATTCAAAAATTTAATAAAATTAAATAATCAAGTCTGATAAAATATTTAAAATTAAATCTTTAAAGTTTAAAATTAAATCTTTAAAATCAAATCTAAAAAAATATTGTAAATTAATAAAAGAACCAAATAAAAAACAACAACATGCAAACATAATAATAAAATAAACTTTTTTCATAATGTATTTAAAAAAAAAAAAATCAAAATTAAAAATTTTATATATAAATCACAATTTAAGTTTTTTTCAAAACTTTTGTAAACAAAGTAACAATAGTACTTTCAAATAGTATCAATCTTATATTATAAATAAAGCAATTATAGTACTTTCAAATAATATCAATCTTATATTATAAATATAACAACATCTACTTATAAGGATTATATTTTTGTGAATGTACATAAAATACATCTACTAGGTAGATGTATTTTATGCACAATCAGGATGATAAGTAGTATTTATAAAAATATATAATAGATATAATTACCTCAAGCAGATGCATTTATATATAGATATAGGCAAATTAGGGTGGTCAAATTTTTTAATTTTTATTCTTCTAAAGGTTCCCCATGTTGGGTATAAGAACAAGTTTTGTTTGACAGACTTGGAAGCAATTCAAACAATATTTAGAGGTAAATGTTATTTAAACAAAAGAATATATATGTATTCTGGTCATGTGTGTGTATATATCTATTTTGTTTAACTCACTTCTATTCATTTTTTTTTTTCTTAGCATAAAAAATAATTTGAGGCAAAGTTTCAAAAGAATTGGACAAAATTTAGGGGGTACGCCAGTGTTGAACTTTTATCATTTTACATAGTTTATACCAACTGCAATACCATTATATCCATAGCTTTATTATTTTTATAACACAAGCAATACAAAAAAAAAAAACATTCTAAAAAGTGAATCAAACAGAAGTTTACACCATTCTTACACTGATATTGGTCAAAATAAAGGTAAATTCCAGTCATTTCTATGATTTATGGGGATCACGCTGTGCATGACAATCTAGCCCAACCACCTGCAGAACATTCTGCTAATAATCTTCTCTTTTTGAAAAGGCCAGAAAGTTTACACTGAGAACTTCCCTCTCAGCTCAGTCATTGATAATGTTAATGGCATTCAGGTTGACTAATGATGCATTAAATGAGGCTAAGTTTGACAAATTACAAAAATCATCATGCATCAAGAACGCTGAGTTCAACTGAAGGTTGTGAAAGATAAACCATGAACCTAGTCCAATAAGATCTGCAAATCGTGTTAACATTATTATGTCGTTAGTGAGAAATCTCTGCATTCCAAATCCTGTCCCAAATATGAGCTGTGGCATAATCAAAACATAATCAGTCTTTCCTGCATGAAGTTTGTCTGCAAGATGGCAACGTTCATGTGCTGGCACCAAACTACTCCATAGAGCAACAGGTACCATCTCTGTTGTTAAGTACTAGAGGTAAAAATTGAAGTCACGAATTGTACTTAGTGATATTTCTGCATTGAAGTTTCAAAGTCTGCTGGTTTTTTGTTATTAATAGTCTTGGAAAGATGAATTTGAGATTTATAGAGTTAAAGAATATAATACAGAGTAAGAAAGTGGTAAGCATGATAAAGAGATGCAACATTAGCAGGTGCTAATTTTGCGATTAGTTTGATATATGGTTTACAAGAAAGATCGAAAGTAAGCGTTAATCCTAGAAGACAAAGGGTAGATGACTCAGAGTAAATTACCATTCATAAATATAGGAAGAGCAAACAAAGAGTGTTGGCTTCTTATCAAGACAAAAAAAAATTTCAGCCCTCGGAATTAGCGAAAATGAGGTTGGCAATATTTTGCTGACTTTGATCTGATAAAGGTTGGCAAAAAAATTGACACAAAAGTTTTATGATAAAACATAGAAATAAGGTCAGCATTGCTGAATGCCAACCCTAATTTCGAGAGCTGAAAATGATAGTATCATCAGCATACAATGCCACTTTAGATGTGAGAAATTTTGGGAAGTCATTAATTTAAAATAAAAAAAGTATGGGGCCCAAGGATAGAACCTTGAGGAACCCCTGAAGTCACAGGAAATGAAGAAGTGCTGTCTATCAAAGACAACTTGTAAACTGTGACTGCTAAGATAGGAATCATTAGCGTTAAAGATTTTACCTGATACACTGTAAAAAGAGAGCTTATGTAGAAGACCAGCATACCAAACTTTATCAAAGACTTTGTGTCCTGCATACCAAACTTTATCAAAGACTTATGTCCTGCTGCCTTGTAGGATACGCCTTTTTAGGCAAAGGCTAGGAGATGCCAACTCCGATTTAAAACACCCTCTGCCTTGGGGCTCTTGGTTGGGCCTCCTAGGCAAAGACTTAAGGGGTAAACAGATTCTATCTGTTGACCAGCCTCGCACCCCTTCTTCATCTATTAGGCTGGCGCAGATGTATTTTTTAATACATTGTTTCCAGTTTAGGATGTTGAATGCTGGATCTTCTTGATTCAATGCATGGGTTTTATTTGTGTCTCTGTTTTTATGACTAGGCAACTCATTCTATTATCTCCTAATGAGGGTACAGCTCTAAAACTCAGTTTTATGGTTGAGGCCGGCTGGTAGTCAGGTTTCCCGAACTCTGTGGTAGCTCTCAGAGAGGCTAATTCCATCAACAGCTGAAAAATATCAAAGTATTAACAGTGCCATGTTGCGCATGGATGGTGTCCCTGTTTGTACTTTTGGTGTGCATTGCGGAGGCCACATTTGGAGCCCTTTGTTACGGCTTAGGGTTTATTAGTAGTAATGAGGCATTTGCTTGGGCTATTAAACGGTGTCCTGAGTACTATCTATGCTTTGAGTCAAGATCTTCAATCTAATTAAATAAAAAACACAAAAAACCATCATCATCACCAAGTTCTCTAAACTTATCATTCACTAATATTCGTGGTCTTCAAAGTAACTTTTCTTCTGTTGAGTCTTATCTCTTGCAAAGTTCACCAGACCTACTTGCTCTTTATGAGACTAATTTGAGTTCGGCTGTCTCATCTTGTGATCTTAGTGTTGATGGTTATCTTCCTATTATGCTTGGCCTGGGCATTTACATTTGTAAGAATTCACCCATCTGTAGTGAAACTAGGTTTGAATCCACAGACTTTTCTTTCATGTGCTTTCGTTTAGCACCACTTCACTCTATTGCCTTTCTCTTTGTTCTATATCGCTCTCATTCATCTCAAGACTGCACTCTCTTTGATGTTATTTCTGATCATATTGATCAAGTCCTCTCTCTTTATCCATCAGCTAATATAGTTGTTGTCGGTGACTTTAATGCTCACCACTCTGAATGGCTTGGCTCTAGTGTCAGTGACTCAGCAAGCATTAATGCCCACAACTTTTCCTTTCTCAATCCCTAACTCAAATAGTCAACTTTCCAACTCGCTTTCCTGACAACCGGAATCATCTACCTTCTCTACTCGACTTATGTCTTGTTTCTGATCCTAGTCAGTGCTCAGTTTCTCTACATTCACCTTTAGGTTCTTCTGATCACAGTTTGATCTCTCTAAAACTAATATCTCATACTTCTTCATCACCTGAATCCCCCTATTATCGAACCTCTTACAACTACAGTAAAGCTGACTGGGATTCTTTCCGTGATTTTCTTCGTGATGGCCCTTGGGTAGAAATTTTGCTTTATATTCAAATATATATATATATATATATATATATATATATATATATATATATATATATATATATATTCACATACAACAAGATATGACATTGAAACATTTTATTACTAATTCCTACCGCAAGGAGACATATAACGCTACAGTAAAACTTAAACAACAACAAATTAGAAATGCAATATCGAAAAACCAATTAATCTTTCTTCAAAGGTGCGTTTCCAATCATATAATTCCACCATTGTTAAAAGTAAGATCACCAATTAAATTGAAAAAAGCAGAAAATATTACTAAACAATATCAAAGAAACTTATTGATACACGCCCGAAACAAAATAAAGCAAAATATAGATTTTTTACAAGTAAGAATCTTATATAAAATATTTGTTATAATTTATAAAAAAATTTTGACACCTAATCACAATAAAATTATTGAAAATGTTACTGAAAAATCGAAAAAACATCATTACGAAATTACAAAGAAACATTTAAAAGATAAGTTTGAAAAACTTTATAAAATGACTTACAAGAACCAAAAACAATCAAACGGATTGAATAAAAATATAGTTAAATCTGGAATCTTAAATTTAACTCAGTTAGACACCTCCACAATAAATCTCCTGAATCTTGGACCAAATTTTGCACCGTCGTTTAAAAAGTTGCCTTATATGGAAATTTTAACACCAATCGAATCTTTTGCTTTACATTTAGAAAAAAAGAGTAAAAAATCTGATGCAGAAAAGATTCGACAAAACGTGAGTAAAATTCTTATTAAAAATATAAAACATAGATTACCCGATAATTTATCAAATAAACAAAGATTATCTTTAAATAATTTGAAGAAAAAAATGAAAGGTTTAGCAGTTTATCCATTTGATAAAGGAACAAGATTTGTACTTATAAACGAAGAGGACGCATTTTATAAATTGGAAGAGGAAATTAAACACTCAGTAACTATCAACCATGACCCGACCCAAACTCTTATGACTAAATTCCAGAAACTATTATACAGGTTACGAAAACAAAAAAAGTTAGATAACAAGACTTATTTTCAAATGTACCCTTCTGACTGCGTACCTCCACGTTTATATGGGGTCATAAAAGCTCACAAGCCAGAAAAGAAATATTCAATGCGGCCAGTCGTTTATACTATAGGTACCCCACCATATGGATCATCAGAGCATCTTGTAAAAATTATACAACCAACCTTAAACAAAAACAAAACAAGATTATTAAACTCCTCCTCGTTTGCCAACGAAGCAAAATCTTGGTTAATTGATCCTAGTGAAATTCAAGTTTCTTTTGATGTGGTGGCGTTATATCCCTCCATTCCAATTGACAGAGCGATTCCTGTGATTATTGATATTTTAAACAACGATATTGATAATCTTAAAAAAAGAACCAAACTAACTCTTAGTGATATACATGAAATGATCGAGCTCTGCCTTAACCAATGTTATTTTTTATACAAAAATGAGATAAGATCTATACCGAATTCGGGACCTATAGGTTTGTCCTTAATGGTCGTAGTTGCCGAAGCGTTTTTACAGCATTTGGAAGCAAAAGCTCTTATTATTGCTGAGGTTGGTCATTTTTCGCCAAAGACTTACAGAAGGTATGTAGATGACAGTCATGCAAGATTCGACTCAATACAAAATCATGATAAGTTTCTGGAGTTGTTAAATGAACAAGATCCAGCAATAAAATATACTTCAGAAAAAGAAAACAATAAAAAGGAGTTAAACTTCTTGGATATAACTGTAACCAATACTAATAACTCATACTATAACTTCAAAATCTATCGAAAGTCGGCTATCACTAATATACAAATAAAAAATACATCAAAACTTAATCCAAAAATAGTTATGGGTGTTTTTAAAGGTTTTTTATCTCGTGCCGTTAAAATTTGTTCCAAAAAATATCTTGATGATGAAATACAGTTTTTAGTAAATATGTTTGCAGAAAGCGGACAAAATAGATTAAAGCTTGAAACAACTGCTAAGAACTATATTCAGAAAAGAATCAACCTTTCTAAAATAAACTATAATAAAACAGAAACATTTAAATATACAGTTAAACTTCCATGGCTCCCAAGAATAGGTCCAAAACTAAGAAAAGAACTTAAACCTTACAACGTCAGAATAATATTTACTACACCACCTACATTAAAAAACATCTTATGCAACAACAAGTCTAAGTTAATTCCAAATAGCAATCTCGGTGTCTATAAACTCACATGCTCTTGTGGCAGTATATACATTGGTGAAACCAATGTATATACTGCCAAAAGAAGATTTTAACGAGACGCATTGAACATCAAAAAAACTATTTAAAAGGTAAATGGGATGCATCTGGTGCAACCGAATATGGTCGAGAATGTAATGGCATGTTTGATTGGTCAAATCCGAAAACTCTAGCAATAAAATCAGAGTACGATGAACGTAAAGTTAGAGAATCACTTGAAATTAATTACGCCTCAACATACCAAGAATTAAAACATGCTCCAATACTTCTCAACCGTGACTATAGCATTAAAATTTCTACAAACAGTTTAAGACCTCTGTTTAAAAAAATTATCCAAAAAAAGGAGTCAAATAATATTTGATAGTTTTATATTTACGTTATTATGTAATCATTTATGGCTTCTTTTTAATGTCTTCTTTGACATTTTTAAGTAATATTTGTAACGGTTTTTTTGTATTATATTTTATGTCTGATGACGATCTATGCAAAAGCAGATCGAAATATTTTGAAGAATAAATTTAGTTTGTACGCAGCTGTTTTTTATGCTTTATATTCAAATATATATATATATATATATTCACGTACAACAAGATATGACATTGAAACATTATATATATATATATATATATATATATATATATATATATATATATATATATAATATATATATACATATATATATATATATATGGGCAATTCCATTTTTAACTTACGCTACAAGCGCAACAACTTATTCAAATATTTGCATATTTAAATTGTAAATTAAACTTTTAGCAATTTTGTATGAAAGCTGTTAGTCTGAAGAATAAAATAGAGGGCGAGCTTATTACTGAAGAAAGAAAACTAGACTTATTACTTATTACAAAACTTATTACTGAAAAAAGAGAGCAAACTTATTACTGAAAATGCCTAACCCTAACCCTGATTTAACTTATGTTACACAGAAAACAAGGTTAAAAAATTGCTTCCACTTTTAGGTCAGATTTCTGCAAATCAGTTAAGTGGTTTGTATTAGAAACTTTTACAAAATGTTGAGAACTCTATGCCAATTTAAAAAATATATAAAAATTTATTAGAGGTGACTGGCTAATGAAAATAAACTTGTTTTTTTGATATATTTAACTTACGCTACATCACTTATATTACCGAGTGATTATTATCGTTGATTATTATCGTTGATTATTATCGTTGATTTTTTATATCTATTATTAAGAGTTAGTTTTTAGAGTTACATAACAAAAGAATCGCAAAATTATTGAACTCATTCATTAAAAATAATTAACAAAGGAAATTTAAAAAAACTTTTTCTAAGTGATTTTTCATAACATTTATGAAAGCTATCAAATCGAAAAGATTTTTCTAATGATAATTTTATTATGACAACTTTATTAATACTTATTTGAGTCATTTATATAAGAAAATCTTTGAATTGTCAGTTTTTACTTAAATTATTTTGTTTATGCGTATTGCTTTATTTTCATTAGGTTGAATTTTTAAAATGCTGCAAATATTTAAATTTAAATCTTTTCAAATATTATTATTTAAATATTAGGAGGAAGAGGGGGTTTATGTATATGTGATCATTTGTGACAAGAGGGAAGGGGTTAAGAATTATCAAATAAAGGGTAACGTGCTTTATGGATGACCCCCTTTAATTGCATTTACCAATAACTTGTTTTACTAAAACAAAAATAAAAAAGGTTTTAACTGATTTTTTTTAATATTAGGAAAATAGCAAATGAACTTTTTTTTTAAATGTCTAAATAAAAATATTTATATAATTCTTATTTTTATTTATTTATGTATATTTATGTCAACCAATGTAATAATACATAAACAAATAAAAAAATAATAATAATATGAATAATTTTAATATAACATTAAAAATTAAAGATTTTTTTTCTATATTCTCCTTATATAAAAAGTTTCAGTTACAACCTTGTCAAACTAACGCAACGAAATAAGAATTACTTAATGACGTAATTCATTTTGTTAACAAAAAATTTTGTTACACAAATTTAAAATAAAAATGTGCTTTAACTAAGCAACTTTTTTTAACTATTTAACTATTTAAATGTAAAAACGTAACATTTAATACTCTTTTGCATATATTATTAAAAAACTTAAGTTTTTTAACTTAATTTTAGAAAAAACAAAACTTTATCATATTTTTGCTAACTTACATTACATGAAAATTGCAAAGTTCTTTTGCTATTTCCTTGAAATATTTCAAGTATAAAATCTGACCCACAACAATTTGAACATGTTAGCTTTATTTTCATGCTAAATTAATTCCAATTATGCAAATAAATTCATGGTTAAAATAACATTTTACAATGATACTTTTTTATCAGGCAACACAAACTGTAACTTTCGGAAGCATAAAAATGACTTAAATTAATTTTAGTACTAAATGTATATTTTAAATAAACTTTCATGTGCCTACATCAATATTCATTTGCTAGAGCTTTGTTCGCCCACTTAAAGTAAATTTTTTTAGACAACTTGACCATGTTTTTATATAGTAAGCATTTTAAGAATTTGCAGCAAAATAAAGCTATAAGAAATTAGAGAAAATAAAACAGCAATACTTAAAGAACCGAAGACTATACGAAATAGAAAATCTAAATAAAATAAGTTACAAAAATGTGAATATTAAAAAAAAGAAAACTGTTATCAAAAAAATAATGGCAAAAAAATAAAGGCTAGGAAAAAAGTAGATAAGAATACAACAAAAATAAAAATACTTTTTGATATACAATTTTTTCGTGACTTCAGTCAGTATATTAAGGAAATGCTTGATAATTTACGCTAGAAACAATTTTAAATTTATTTTTCAAATGTTTTTGCTGAACTTTTCTGTTTTTATCAATGCACAGGAAATCAAAAAAACTAACTGCTATTTTTTGTAAAAAAAAAAAAAAAAAACTTTTTTTTTAACTAGTTGTTCAAGTAAAAAAATAAAAAATACTAATATCTGAATATAAAATATTTGGCTGTTTTTAATACCAACATAATCTGCACTTTTGTAGGATTATCCAAATTGTGTATTTAAACCTGATAGTTTATTTCCTAACAAAATATTGTTATTGGTGATGCTCCAAAAGCTTGTGGGCTAGTGCATTGTTAATTTACTAAACTTTTTTAACAAAAGGTTTAGGAGCTTATTTAAAAAATTTTTTTAAGTTTTGGATTTTTTAAGCATTTTTTCAAACAGTTTTCAAAGATTATGAACAGTTATGTTCATAATCTTTAGTAATTTGTGAAAACATTGGAAATTGGGCAATATAAAAGAAACAAATTTAGACCTGCATCAAGTGTTGCAAATACATTTATAAAAGAAACCATGTTACTCTTTTATTTGACTTATTTCGTCATTAGAAAATTTATTATTCGAATAAAATATTTTACAAATAAATAACGATTTGTTTTCTTATTTTCTTGTATTAAGAAAAAAACGTCAAATATAGCAAAAACATTTTTAAAAGCAAAAAGATGTACAAAATGAAAAAACATAAGAAAAAAAATTAACAAAATTTTTCATAGTTCTAGCGTACATAGCAAATTAGTTGTATGGACTGATAAAAATCATGAAAAAATTGCATATCAAAACTTTCAATTGTTGTTAAATCGTTATAAAAGATGTTTTTTTCAACAATGACTAAAAAAAAGAATACAAAAGTTGTATAAATATTTTATAAAAAAAACATTTTATTAACTTTTTTTTAATTATTAACTTTTCTAGTTTATTTAATTAAACTTGATTGTTTTGTTTTTTCTCAGTAGATAAGTTAAGCATTTTGCTGCAAATTATTGAAACGCTTTATAAGTTGTAGTATGCGAACTGCCGTAGTCAGTTTGTCTAAAAAAATTACTTTGGACGTGGACAAACAAGGGGTGCGACCGCATGCTGTAGCAGATATATACAAATGCTGAAGTAGATATATATATATATATATATATATAAATATATATATAGTGTTGCTACATCGACTATCTTATAGCCTGACTCGCAACAAAGTGCTGCTACATCGACTGACAAATAGCCTGACTTGCAACGGAGTGCTGCTATATCGACTGACAAATAGCTTGACTCGCAACAGAGTGCTGCTATATTGACTAACAAATAGCCTGACTCGCAACAGAGTGCTGCTACATCTACTATCTTTTAGCCTGATTCACAAGGGAGTGCTGCTACATCAACTGAGGGTTTGTTTGGGGCAGGCAGTCTATCAATTAATAAAAAAAAAAAAACCCTGTCTTGCATTTTAACTTTTACTTTTTGTCAACAAAATACGGAAAAAATTTTCTCACAACATATAAGAGTTCTATATATATATATATATATATATATATATATATATATATATATATATATATATATATATATATATATATATATATATATATATATATATATATATATATATATATATATATATATATATATATATATATATATATATACAGGGTGTTCGGGATAAATTTGACATATTTATAATTGATTATATTTTTTTGTAGATTAAAGGTATTAATACACACTACAGGTCATTTAAAAGTTTAAACCGTTCTTCATTCATATACAAGATGTCAGAAAGGATGGATGACTGGAACCCACCTGAATCATGGAAGAGAATAACTTGCATCATGATGATTCATGCCGGCCATCAAAATAAGGATATTTTGACTGCTGCCCAATGCTCCCTGAACACAGTAAAAACAATCAGGTATGAACTAGAGACTTGCAATGGTGACTACGAGGATGTAGTAAGAAGAAAGATCCCTAGCAGACGATCTGATTGCGTTCGTACAGCAGAATTCCTCGCAAGTCTGCAGGAACAGGTGTTGAAGAACCCTGGCATTGGAATTCGGGCTTTGTCATGCGAAATGAATGTTGCATCCTCTGGATGCTTGTATGAGTAGTAGCGAAGGTCTTCATTGAGTGCAAGCTTCATAGTAGAGGTTCATATAGACATACACACACACACACACACACACACACACACACACACACACACACACACACACACACACACACACACAATCACAATCAAAAGTTTGGAACATGGTATAAAAAAACATGATTTTAATTAAATTAGTTATTTTATCAAAATATGTTAATAATCATGCTATTACTTAGTATTTTTCAAACAATTAATTATATGCTTTCAAACAATTAGCTAAATGGTTAGAAATATAGTGAGCAAGCTTTAAAATGTGCAGCAATAGCAGTCAGTGTCAATTCTTTTACATGCAAAAATCCTATCTGAGCATGTTTTTCTGTTGTTATTTCACTTGTCTTTTCCATAAAGAATAATAGAATTTTTTGCTAAAATAACAACAAATAATGACTAAAACAAATTCAGTGGTTCAAAAAATAAATGACCTATGCATATAATTTTTATACTTAAAATTTTGATTGTAAAAAATAATTTTTAAACAAATCTTTTAAATTTTTAGCAAATTTTTAAAATGTTCCAAATTATCTACTATAGCATATTTATGTAACAAATTGTTACCATATTTTTGCTACATTAATCAAATATAAATTTTGAGAAAAAGAAAAAAAAAACAAAGAATAATGTAATAAAAGATTGCTGCCCCATGCCAAACCCTCAGTCAATGTAGCAGCACTCCACTGCGAGTCAGACTATTTGTCAGTTGATGTATGTACTGAAGCCCCCATCAGCAGGCTATTTCAGTATGATATCAGACTGACCTAAATAAGCAGTATAAGATATATATCTATATATCAGGCCTTGTTAAGAAGCGTTACACAGTTCGCATTTTGCCTGCAAAAAGGCGATTTGCCTATGCATTCAGCAGTTTTGCGTTACGCAAAAACTTTTATCTTTAAGAATATTTAAATTATCTTTTGATATCGTTTACGTGACGTTTATTCATAAATAAAGTCGTCAGTAGAGCATTTAACCACAATTGTAAACTAATAGATTTTTTGTTAAAGAAACAGTTTGTTTAATAATTTTTTTGTAGCTGTTAAAAATTGGTTAAAGAAAATAAAGTGTCTTAAATTTTATCTTAAGGAATTAAATAAAAAAATTCCTTTAAAATATGAAAATTATTTTTTGTCATAATGGTTTAAAAAATGCACGATTTATTTTGATGTAAGTATTTTATTATTAAGATATTTTGTTTATTGTTAATTCAATAACGTAAAGTTTTAATGACGTTCGTTTAATTTATGAAAATAAATTATGATCAAGAATATGTTATGGGTAACTGATAAATAATAAAAAAAAACTATTGTTTAAAAACATTATTAAAAAGAGTTTATAAAATAAATAAGAAAAAATTTATTAACAGTTAACAAAATAACCAAAAACCAACTGTACAATTATAAGAAAATAATCAAATAGTATTTTACATTTAATGAACAAAATATTTTTTTCAAAATAAAATTTAGTTCATATTTGAAAAAAATAATAAAAATGATTTTTCAAATAAGAACTTAGATTTTATTTGTAACTTTTGTTATAGTGAGAAAAAATAAACTGTTTGTATGATTTTTAACACATTAATAAAATAACTTTAATTACAATGCGGTACTTGAAAAAGTGCTAGTGAAGCAATATAACTTCTAACGATGCAAAATATATTTGCTGAGTTGAGTTACTTTGAAATGCGTTACGCGTTTTTGTTACGCAGCAAAATCTCGTAACAAGGCCTGATATATATATATACATATATATATATATATATATATATATATATATATATATATATATATATATATACATATATATATACATATATATATATATATTTTTTTTTTTTTAAACATCTTCGCTTCCAACAAGGCTGCAAGCAGCCACTAATTAAAGTTGGAAGTTACTGAAAGAGAAAAGATGAAGATTGTAGAGCAAGATAACGATTGACGGACGATTTAAAAGATTGCAAATTATATGAATCAGGAAAGCAAGATGAAGGAAGCGAATTCCAAAGAGCTGATGTTCAAGGAAAAAAACTAGACGAATAAGCGTTTTTGGAGCACTTAGGAACAATCACAGAAAAAGGATGACACTTAATTGAATGACGAGTAATACGAGAATGAATTTTAGTAGATGGCAAAAGAGACGCTAGCTCTTTAGAGCAGTGCCCATTATAGTATTTGTAGAAAAGAGAAAGAGAAGCAACATTACGACGATGTGATAATGGTTGGAGGTTGGCTGCAAGAGCAGGTCCAACTATGTTTACAATGCGTTTTTGCACCTTGTCTAAAAGAGAAAGGGCATCATTAGAAGATCCGCCCCAGATATGGCAACAGTATTCCATACAAGGCCGGATTTAAGATTTATGGAGATAGAGAATAGAATCCAGAGTAAGAAAGTGGGGAGCTCGATAAAGAGATGCAACCTTAGCAGATGCTAATTTTGCAACCCATTTGATATATGGTTTCCAAGAAAGATTCGAAGTAAGAGTTAATCCAAGAAGATGAAGAGTAGGTGACTCATCGAGTACATCACCGTTCATAAATATAGGAAGATCTAAATTATTGCAATAACGATTGGCTGAAAAAAATTGAGTTTTATCTGAATTAAAGTTCACCAGCCACTGTGAGCCCCATGCTGTAGCAGAAGTGAGATCCTTTTCAAGCTCAAAAGCACCCTCCAAGCAATCAGAAGGTGTTGGTTTCTTATCACGACAAGAATAAATGGCAGTATCATCAGCAAACAATGCCACCTTAGATGTAAGAATATCTGGAAGATCGTTAATGTAAATTAAAAAAAGTATAGGGCCAAGGATAGAACCTTGAGGACCCCCTGAAGTTACAGAATAAGAAGAAGAGTGTTGTCCATCGAGGACAACTTTTATGCTACGATTGGAAAGGAAAGATTCAATGATCTTAAAGATGTTGCCGGATACACCATAAGAAGAAAGCTTATGAAAAAGACCAGCATGCCAAACTTTATCAAACGCTTTTGAAATGTCAAGAGCGATGGCCTTAACCTCTCCACCTTCATCTAATGCATGATAAAACCTGTCAGTTATTACTGTTAGCAAATCAGCTGTAGAAAGAGAAGATCGAAATCCATATTGATGGTCAGAAAGTAAGTTATTAGATTCAGATGAGAAATTAAGTGTTTGTTAATTAAAGATTCAAAAACCTTGCTTATGATAGGAAGAAGACTTATGGGACGGTAGTTAGACAAATCAGATCGCTCCCCAGAATTTTTGAAGATAGGGATAACAGATGCGGCTTTCCAGCAGCCTGGAAAACAAGACTCTGATAAGCACTTGTTGAATAGTTTTGAGAGTATAGACGACAGCTCCGGAGAACACTTCTGCAAGACAATAACAGGTATGTTGTCTGGGCCACAAGTTGTAAAAGAGTCTAGGCAGGAAATCACTTTAGATACAGATGCTGGAGTGATATGAATGTCAAGCAATGGATCAACCTGTTTGTTGGCAATATCAGGTAGAACGCAATTAGTGGAATCAAGAGATGATATTGATGAAAAGTTTTTAGCAAACAGTTCGGCTTTGTCTTTAGGTGAGGTGACAAAGTCTGAACCATACAAGAGAGGCGGAATTATAGATTTGCCCTTGTTATTGATATTATTAAAGATTCTCCAGAAGTCACGAGAGCCTAATTTTTGAGATGAGATACGAGATTTCATGACCTGAGAATAGCGGGTTTTGGCGTTAGACAAAACCTTTTTACAATTGTTTCTTGCAGTAATAAACAGACGTCTGTTTCCTGGAGAATTGTTTTGCTGATAAATATGGAAGTAACGGTTTCGATTGGCAATCGCAGCAGCACAGTGTGAGGAAAACCATGGAGGAGAGTGAGGTTTGAACTGGAATCGTCAAGAGGGAATAAAAGATTCCATGCCTGCCTGAATCCACGAAGTTATGTAAGAATCACATTTGTCGACAGGAAGTTGAAAGATTTCTACCCAAGGGCCATCACGAAGAAAATCACGGAAAGAATCCCAGTCAGCTTTACTGTAGTTGTAAGAGGTTCGATAATAGGGGGATTCAGGTGATGAAGAAGAATGAGATATTAGTTTTAGAGAGATCAAACTGTGATCAGAAGCACCTAAGGGTGAATGTGGAGAAACTGAGCACTGACTAGGATCAGAAACAAGGCATAAGTCAAGTAGAGAAGGTAAATGATTAGGGTTGTCAGGAAAGCGAGTTTGAAAGTTGACTATTTGAGTTAGGGATTGAGAAAAGCAAAAGTTGTGGGCTTTAATGCCTGCAGAGTCACTGACACTAGAGCCAAGCCATTCAGAGTGGTGAGCATTAAAGTCACCGACAACAACTATATTAGCTGATGGATAAAGAGAGAGGGCTTGGTCAATATGATCGGAAATAACATCAAAAAGAGTGCTGTCTTGAGATGAAGGAGAGCGATATAGAACAAAGAGAAAGGCAATAGAGTGAAGTGGTGCTAAATGAAAGCACATGAAAGAATAGTCTGTGGATTCAAACCTAGTTTCACTACAAACAGGTGAATTCTTATGAATGTAAATGCCCAGGCCAAGCATGTGACTATTGGAGTCTTTACGAATCAGAGGAAGATAACCATCAACACTAAGATCACAAGATGAGACAGCTGAACTCAAATTAGTCTCACAAAGAGCAAGTAGGTCTGGTGAACTTTGCAAGAGATAAGACTCAACAGAAGAAAAGTTACTTCGAAGACCACGAATATTAGTGAATGATAGGTTTAGAGAACTTGGTGATGATGATGGTTTTTTGTGTTTTATAGTTTTTGGTACTTTATTCATTTTTAAATTAGATTGAAGAACTTGACTCAAAGCATAGATAGTACTCAGGACACCATTTAATAGCCCAAGCAATGCCTCATTACTACTAATAAACCCTAAGCCGTAACAAAGGGCTCCAAATGTGGCCTCCGCAAAGCACAACAAAAGTACAAACAGGGACACCATCTATGCGCAACATGGCACTGTTAATACTTTGATATTTTTAAGCTGTTGATGGAATCAGCCTCTCTGAGAGCTACCACAGAGTTCGGGAAACCTGACTACCAGCCGGCCTCAGAACCATAAAACTGAGTTTTAGAGCTGTACCCTCATAAGGAGATAATAGAATGAGTTGCCTAGTCATAAAAGCAGTGACACAAGCAAACCCATGCATTGAGTCAAGAAGATCCAGCATTCAACATCCTAAACTGGAAACAATGTATTAAAAATACATCTGCGCCAGCCTAATAGATGAATATACATACATATATATATATATATATATATATATATATATATATATATATATATATATATATATATATATATATGTATATGTATATATATATATATATATATATATATATATATATATATATATATATATATATATATATATATATATATATATATATATATATATATATATATATGTATATATATATATATATATATATATATATATATATATATATATATATATATATATATATATATATATATATATATATTAAAGAACCCAGAGTTTATGTTGCCAAAAAACAAGCGGATACTGCTTTTTTTTGGCAACATCGGAGGAGGGGAGGGGGAGGTATGTTTTTGAGTACCTCCACCCCCTCTTCTCTCCTAGTTAAAACCGGTGCTGCCACAACAATTTTTAGTCATCATTTTTTCAATCATTATTTTAATCATTTGTGTTTATCTTGCTTAGTTTTATCCTTATTTAAGGAGTTGATTTAAAGACATTTTTTGAATATATGAATTTACCGGTGGACATATGTTAAATATTAAATTGTAAACAATATCTTTCAACATCTTATGCATATAACAGACTACTTTGTGTTAGTCATTTGTTATCACTATTTGTAGCTATACCTTCATTACCGCTATTTTAACTAATTTTCAAAAAGCATCAATTGTTAATTCAGTTTCTTTCTCTTTTCCTCCATAGCAATATTCCTTGCAACCTAGCAATGCCTTTTATTTTCTCATCATTTTTCCTTTTTAAAGAACTTACTTTGCTGACCAATGATATATTCTTTTTCTTTTCAGCTTGTTCCACACTCAGGACAAACTCTTTTTCTAGCATCAATGAAGTTTATGTAAGAGAACCCATTTGAAATTTTAGTTCTTCAGTTTCAGACAAAATAATGGTTTTCTGACCTAGCATTGCATGTTTTTTATTCTTTGACTTCTCTTTATCAACCAAGAGTTGGTATTTTGATGTGCAAATTAAAAAGCAGCCTTCATTTCTGATCTAATATGGAGAGTGTGGGGGTTGAAGTTGTTGGTAAGGATGAAATTACACATAAGGTGCTGCTCAACAATACCATCTGTTGATATATTGTCAGTAACAACATCCTTATTGACACTAAACCCCAGTTCAATTGATGCCTGTCCATTAGGGTGGAGTGAATTTTAGTTTATTTTACAATTCGTTTAGCCTGGGTGTGCAAAAGTTGTCTATTCATTTCAGAAATACTCTGGAAAAATATCAATGCTCTAGGAAATTATCTTGAAGTTCCTCAAGACCTTTAAAATTTTAATGGGTCCCTAATATTATGTAAAAAAAAGTTTTTCAAAAGTATGTCATGTTGGGTCTCAAAAGAAGCAAAATTTTATAAAAAATTTCAAAAATAACAATTATTTTTTTAAAAAAAAATTGTTATTTTATAGTTTATTGCAGAAAAAATGACCTTTTAAACTAAAAATGAAAAAAGTTTATTTTTTTTAATTATAGTTTCAAATAATTTTTTTATAAAATAATTGTTATTTTTGAAATTTTTATAAAATTTTGCTTCTTTTGAGACCCAACATGACATACTTTTGAAAAAATTGTTTTTACATAATATTAGGGACCCATTAAAATTTTAAAGGTCTTGAGGAACCTCAAGATAATTTCCCAGAGCATTGATATTTTTCCAGAGTATTTCTGAAATGAATAGACAACTTTTGCATACCCAGGCTAAACGAATTGTAAAAAAAACTAAAATTCACTCCACCCTACTGTCCATGACTCAGAGTCAGAACCAACTTAATGACAGATAACAACTCTGGATACTTTTTTATGTCAATGTCTTTGAAGTAAAAATCATTGAAGCATTTATACTTTTGATCATAACTAATGAAAACATCCCACAATTCATTGCAAATTTTTTGAATCAAGAGGACATCTTTTAAATAACTTTTCAGCAGTTGAAATCAAAATATACATGTATTGAATTTTAAATTTTTCAAAATCCTTTAAAATAACTGCATCATTCTTTCTGAGCTTTGACAGTTTTGAGCAAGTTTCAATACAAAGTTGTTTATTCCAAATGTAATTTAATTAAGAGTTACTAAAACTCCTAATTACACATATAGTTTCTTATGTTTACTTGTTTATTTTTTCTCTTTCATTAAGATTTATTTTTATTTTTTATTTTATAAATGTTATTAGGAGTTTTAGTTTCTTATGTTTACTTGTTTATTTTGTCTCTTTCATTAAGATTTCTTTTTATTTTTTAGTTTAGTTTGCTGTTATTGTCTTTTAAGTATTTGCTTAGGTTTTTAGCGCATTTTTATTACGATTTTCAAAAAATTAAAAAGCCGTGGTCAAATTGTGTGGCCATATAATGCCGATCAATCACACGCCTTCTTGTGAAACACTGTATGGTATTTTCTTAATTGTCAAAATAAATTAATGGGTAGCACCAACAAAAACATAATCACCTAATTGTAACACAAGTAACTTCTTAATCAGAATTCACTGACTATCTGATTAAAATAAAAATTCCCTGACTTTTCCAGGTTTTCTATGAAATTAGCTAAAATTAACTAATTTTCCAGGTTTTCCAGGTACAATATGAACCCTGGAAAGATCTTTGCAGACATTAGGTCCAACCTGTATTTGGAGTTTAGTATAAACGAGAGAGTGTGTAGAAGCAATTTATTTCAAAAACTACCAACAGACAACTGTTTCTTGTTCCAGAAAATATTTTAACAATTTAAAAATGTTGTCGTCAATTGAAACTTGGTATTATTATTTGGTTTTTTTAATCCTCAGGTTGATGCAAAAACTACAAACAATGGTTTAAACTATGTTAGTGCCTTTAACCAGTTTGATTTAGTCGAGTAGGAAAAACATAAAGAGAAAGTGGATCCTTGACTGGTCTATTAGTTGCATTTCTTTTTGGAGGAAACTCTAGAAAGTTCCAATGATGACATCATTCTACCTAAGTACCATTGTTATGCATTTTAGACAATGAACTTGCTGGTTTGTAAAGATACCTAGATAGTTCTAAGTTTGAGTTTAAATTCCAGGCCATTATATTCAAAGCCAGCTGCAGAGACTCATTGGATATAGAATGCCCGAAATAGGAGAACTGTGATAGCAAATGACATCAAGGCAGCAAAATAACTATATATCGTTCCATATGGATATCACAAACTAAATATGGGAGTAAAGGAAAGTAAGTAAGGATATCACAAAGTAAATATGGGAGTAAGATTTTAAAAAGTGGTGTTGCTTAGCAACATATAGAGCAAGATTTTTATCCATGTTGAAATTACATCTTTTTAATTTTTTAGAAAGCCCATCAGCATAACTGATCTAAGAAAGAATCTAATGTATTATTTTTTTGTATTTTAATTGAATTACAACTTTACACATATCTACTTTTTACTATGCTCTTATTATTATTTCTCAAATTGTTTTCAGATATTTTATGATAACACAACTAATAAATTTATGCTTATTATAAGGAAATATTCCTTAAAGAATTAATATAGTCTTAATATTAGTCACTAGATATTTAAGTTTATAACTATAAGTCTTACTTTACTTTTTTTTTTTAATGTAAACTTTGAACTGTTCTATTTTTATTTATTTTTTAATGTATTTTTTATGCAAATTTTTTTTTAATGTAATTTGAAACATCTAATTCTTATTTTTTTAGATGATTTTGTCGTTGATTTATTAGTTTGTTAACTGTTAAAAATTGATTTTAATTTAGTAAATTTATATATGACTTAAAATTTACTGTATTAATTAATCAGTAGTTAAAAAGAAACCAGAATAATTGAAGTAAAAATAATTTTGTTTACTGGTATCATTACAAAACCAGTTTTATGGTTTTATGTTTTACAGCTATATTTGTACTACTATGTTGTGTCATTTACAAAATTACATTTGTCATGCTCATAACAAATTATTTAACAAACCATAATGATTTGTTGTATGTCTTTTCAAATTTTTTTTTAATGCAGTGCCTAAGAAACAGTCAGTCTCTCTTTTTATCAATGGTTTATTAATATAGGGACAAATAACTGGAACCTTCTATGTTATTATTAAGTTCTTAGGTATTTTAGGTCTTTATTTTTATTTTATTTTAGCTTTTATTGATTTAATTACTGATGTTATATAGTCTGTAAGTCATTAACTAAAAGTGAGGTGAGATAAATAGTTTATATATAGATAAATTTGTATTTTATAATAACTTTCAGATAATATATCAAGTTAGTTTTTTATTTTTGATTTATTTACTGACAACTTGTATTAAGTTGCTTACTGCTAGTATATTTGATTATTCTAACTGTCATTAGTTTCATTCTTATGTATTCTTATTTAAAAAAAGAAAATTATATATATAAATATTAAAAATGTAATCTATAAGAAAATTATTTATTTAAAAATAATTTATATATAAGATATAAAAAGATATAAATAAACAACAGACTATTGATAAAAAAAAACAACCTAGAATAATTATATACCAGAAAAATAATACATATAAATTCTAATAACAATAATTTAAAAAGTTTAAACTTTGAATTAAAATAAGATGCTAAAAAAAATCTTTGTCAAAAACATGGTAAAAAACTTAATACAATACATTTAAAATACATATATAAGATTTTTATGCCCAAACAAATTTAAGGATTTATATGGAATTTATTGTAGTAACCAAATAAAAACTTACAACTCTCCAGTTTCTCTTGACAAAATTTTTAAATGTAACAGCTGCAGCTGTTCGAATAACATCAGACGCAGTACTAGCAGTTAAAATCTGCAGTAAAAGAACACCATAATTTGCAGTACTCTCTACTGATTCAAGATAAGATTCAGCTTGTTTGCGCTCTGATTTTTCTGCAGATAATGTATATTGAAGGACTTGAGATAACTGTTCCAATTGCTTTGCATCAGCCATTATTGAAATTTATTATAACTAATTAATACTATTACCAAAATGATAAAATCATTCTTTATGCAATATGACAAAAAATAAAATTAAAACAAGCAAACAAACAAAAAATTGAAAAATGGCATAAAAGTTGAATGTGTTTATTATTATTATTATTATTATTATTATTATTATTATTATTATTATTATTATTATTATTATTATTATTATTATTGTCTTCAGTCTAATGTTGAGCTTATAACTAGTTTTAAATATATAAATAAAATGGCGCAGAATCAAAATTTACTGGTGAACACACACACACACAGACTAACACAGAAGAAAAAGTCTATTATAAAACTCCCAATTTAATTGTAGTTAAAGGAGAAGCTCATAAACCAAAGATAGTACCGTTACATAGATAGTAACCTTTTTAGAGGTAATATCACAATAAAAAAGATCTGCGAAACAGAGTAATGCTAAAAAGGTATCTGGTTTTAGAAAATTGCTTTAATTCTTCTTTGTCATACAAATGACATTATGGAAACCTGTAAAGCCTATATAAAAATAGTTTTATCTATATAATAGTACTGTAGAACTTGGCCAAAAAATAGTGAAACCTAGAAAAAAATTTTTAGAGACTTATATATAAATCATTTAACAAACTACAGATAGTGACTTTTTTAGAGACTTATCACGCTTTTTGAGTTAAGTACAAAAAAAAAGGGTGCATTAAAATAAAAATGTAGGCTTTTTCATCATATTTGAAAAATTAAGAAACATGAAACAGTGTTCTTAGATATCTTAGATATCCTAGTTTCATTGTTAAAAGAAAAAAATGTAGTTTAATAGCATATATATAAATACGTTATTGAGTAATTGAACAATAGAAATTTAGTATTGCTATAAGCTTAACTATTTAATTTATTATAAAACTGAACTTTTCTTTGAAATTCTAGCTGATGGGACAACAATTAAAAAATATTTTAATTATCATTGTGTTTGAAACAGCTGTACTGTCAGTGGTATACCCTCATGGTAGTTTAGTGGCACGGGACAACTTCTTTTCTCCTAGAGCGACTGAAACTTTAAAAAAAAATTTTTAATAACATTTAAATATCCACTTTATTTATTCTAGATGCTTTTCTACTTAGATTAAAATTTGAAATTACTAATGTTGTTTGAACAAAGAATGAATTTTAAATATTATAAGTGCTTTATAAAAGTAATAACACTATTATAGTTTTATTACTTTTATATAGCAGTTAGTGACTAGAGTGTTATTACTTTTGTAGTTGTAAGTTTAATGTTTTGTTTTTTATAGCTTTTTTGCTAACAAACTAATAATTTGCTTACTGAAAACAAAGTACACGGCTTTGCACAAACTAAATTTTTTTAAATAAAAAAAATACAATAAAAAACTTTTACACCGGACTACTGATTATCATAGCAGACAACTCAAATCAGAAATAAAATTTGTTTCAGTTGCTCTGCGGGCGACTGAAACAGATTTTATTACTGATTTGACTGAGAAAAAACCATAGGGTACACCACCAACTGTAAATTGAATATTGAAATGAACAAAGTTGATAAGCTCAAACTGAACAAAAGCAAACATCCATTACATTACATCCATTTATCCTGTCAAAATTTCTTGAAAAATCAATCTTAAAATATCAACAACAAGACAGAACTTATTACTATAGCCAAAATGGAACGACTTGACTTCAAAACACAATGTTTTTATTGTGATGGTGATTGTATGCATGACAGTAAAAATTAAGGCCACAACTTTCAATTTGAAAAAGTACCTACAGAAAAATCAGCAAAACTTTCTTCCACCATTGAAATATGCCGCAAAAAAATATTTTTTGCGTAAAAAAATATTTTTTGCGTAAAAAAATATAGACTTTGCATAGCATGCGCGTACATTGGGTGGGGTAAGTGGTTGTTAGGTGTATGCAATTGACTTCCTTTATTTGCTATTAAAAATAAGCATGATGTGTGTTTGCTATTCTAAATTGCCTAATTTTTCAAAAACGACCCCCTCCCCCTAACAAATTACACACAACAGGTCTGTATAATAATGTTTAGTAATTACCTGAAGAGTATCCTGAAGTCTATCCTCGTTATGTGTCCTTCCAATAAAGTCTTGGATCAGCTTTATGCGACATTCTACCCTATCATTTATCACTGCAAGCTGATTTGCACAAGCCGAAAACTTGACAAATGACTTAGGGGCTCTCTCACTTTTGCAAGCAGCTATACCTTTCTCCCTCCACAGCAAAAGCTCTTCTTTAGTGATTTCCAGGAGAAAAAGTAGAGAAGATAACTTTACTCAGTGACAAAATCATCAAGAGATGACATTAGAACAACAACTGGCTGGATTCCAGGTTTCTCAAGCACCATATATTCTTTTTCTGGAGCAGCAAAAGACAACAATTTGTTAAGGATGTTGTTCTTAACGTCGGTATCTAGATCCCTGTCAGCAAGAGACAAAACTACAAGCTGGGGAGCTATATACCGAGTGTGCCGTAGAAGGCTTTTGTTGAGAACTTTCCCAATCTCTGCATAGGCTTTGTAATCATCTGACATTTGGAGCTGGTAATCTTAAAAGCTCTTAGGTCATTTAAAGGAGCTTGAGTTGCCATAGGACTCTTCAGAGAGAATAGACCATGGAAAAACACAATATAATTTGTAGCAGTGTTTATGTTCTTGAGAGTAGCAGGCTCTACTGTTTTTCATTTGGATGATAGTTTTGTATCATCTGCAGAACAAGAAGGTAAAGACAGTCACTCATAAACCTAGCCTCATGGTGAGCTCCTGGCTGCTTAAAGAAAAAATTAGATATACCTGCACCCAGGAATTAAGCCAGTAGCTGGCAAAGATACTTGTAGTCTCCTCTTTGGAAAGTGTTTCTCTGAAGTTATATGCGGTAGTGGTGTAGTGGTAGAGCGCTCGCTTCATAAGCGAGAGGTTCCGAGTTCGATCCCCACCACGTCCCTGGTAGTACCGCGCTCAACTTGTTTCTCAGCGCAGCGGCCTTGTTCGTCAAGGTTCGTGTTTCGGAGTTATAGAGTTGAGAGAGGGTTATAACCACAATTAAGTAGCCTCCTCATCTGTAGTGGCCTTCTAGGCCTTGGGGAGGTGAAATAACCAAAAAAAAAAAAAAAAAAAAAAAAAAAAAAAAAAAAGTGCTGTGGTGCAAAATTCTTTAGTTTCAACTGCAAGTTGGTGAAAAAGAGTACCTGGTCTAAGTGCATCCTGAGACCAATCAAATTTGACAATGTATTTGCACAATGCACTTGAACAATAACATTTCTTATAGCTCCATTGTTCTTTCCTGTGTTGCTAGCTGTGGTGTCAGCACACACCCCAATAATTTGATCTGATAGCTCATAATATAGGAGGATACTTTGAATGGCTACAGCTTAGTTGCTTCCTTTGGAGCTTTTAATTTTCAAAATACCAAGCAGAAAATCTAAAGGGTCAGCTTCAGGAGAAAAAATGCTTATAGCTATCCTCTCATGACTTGTGGAAGTTGCTTCTTCACTGGTGTACTGCCTTACAATTTTAGTATTAAAGTGAATCACTAGCTTTAAGCCTCTTACTTTGTACATGTTATACTCTCGGATCATCTAGGCTTCTGACTCTACTATAATGTGTGCTTTCCTAGTCAGAGTTAATCTTGAGATCTTAAACTCCTCAATGTTAATACCACCAGCTTTATAAAGAGATGTCAATAAATAAGTTCCTGGTCGAACACCAATACTATATCTTGTCATGATTGGGATCCAATTGTTTAGGAGTTCATCCATACTTAGCTGAAGACTAACTTTTACTTCCCCTGAAATCTTTTAGGTCTTTGTTGGAGGCATAAAAGCTTTGTCAGAGTCTGGAAGGCTATCACTGTCTGTGTACCAGGAAACTTTAAACTCTCTTTGTTCTAGTTCTTCTTCCTTCCGTTTATTCTTTTTTTCTTGATTTCTGAGCTTTTCATCTTGTGAGCGCATTTTTTCTTTTATTATTCTTATTTTCTCCACAGCCAAACAAGCATTTTTTTGAAATGTGTTATCAATACCCGCCATCTTGACCATGCGTCCTTTGAGACAGTGCTTTAGAAATTCAATGTCCTCTTTTTGAGCCTCTTTGTTCCTCAATGGATCACTCTTTATCAAGCTAAAGATGTTGGCCTTATGAATTGGGAATAAAAAGTTGCTTTCATTTAGAAAGTTGTTTACTTTCTTGCAGTAGCTTCCTTCTGGTAGACTTAAAATCTTGAGTCTTTTTAGAGATTGGTACTCATTGATCTTGTTGGTAATTTTGTTTCAAATTTGCTGCTCTGTGAGTATGAAATTGTTGTCGAATCCAGCTTTGCCCCACAAGTTTACTAGTTCTCTCAAAATGCAAACACCTCTGATTGTCTGTCGCCAATTCTCTTCACACATTCCTTCAGCTAACTTGCTGCATTTCAGATAACTTTTTCCAGAAGCAAGGGCACATCCAACTTTACAGTTCATCTTGGTAATGCTAAGAAAATGCCAAATGGTTAAGTAAAAAAAAACAGATAAAATTCAGAAATTTTTTAGACATTACCTAATTTCTATTACCTAATTTTTAGGCGTTACCTAATTCTTTTCTAATGTTGAGCCAGTAAAACCTTCTGAGCATTTCTCCAGTCGTTGGAAGTCGATTTGGAGCAAGGCTTTGCTTTGGAAAGCCTAATAAATAAAACTGTCTACGCTTTCTTGCAGCCTGTCTCAAATCTTCAGTTGGCTCTAGTATTGTATTGTGGCATTTTTTTCCTAAACCCATTGTCTGAAAATATAGCTAATAGTTTATAAAATAATATATATTTATAAATTTATAGTATAAAATATAGCTTAAAGTACTGTAGTTTGTTTCGTAACAGCAAATAATAATATTAAAAAAATACTTTTTTTGCCAAGCAAAAAAAAAAGCGTATCATACATAGCATACACGTGTAGTTTTTTATTATAATTATCTACACTTAACAAATTATTTGAAAAAAGTCACTTAACAATTGAAAAATAAATAAACTTTAATGAAATGAAAACTTACTTATTATGTACAACTTTTATATGCCCTTTTATTTTGATTTTTGAAAAAAAAAAATTTTTGAGACACTCTACTGTACGCTTTCAATGATCCCCCCCCCCTCCACATACATATGCTTTTTTTTTCAAAATAAAGCTCCCCCTCTCCTTCCCCAACGCATAAATATTTCAAAACATTATAAATAAAATAAAAAAACATTTAGTTTATTTGACATTTCTCTGTACTTAATTAAAAAATGTTGCTTAATGTACTTATTTAAATCTTAAAATGTTACAAAATATTTTAACATTTTTAGAGAAATGATAAAAACCAGTTAGGGTACAGCAAATTAAAAAAAAAAATGCAAAAAAAGTTTGCTTTTATTTGACGCCTTTATGCTTTTCATTTTACTACTAATCAAATCAAGTTGCAAAAATAAAAAAATATTATTTGGAATCATTGTCGCTCGATTTCTTTCTTCTCTCCTCATTATTTGTAAAGAAATTTAAAGAAAATTGTGACTTAAGTCAGAAAAAAAACACAATACTGATTTGTTACACATGCAAAATTAAATAATTAAAAAAAAAAAAAAAATCAAGTTTAGGAGAGATAGTCAAACCACGTACATACTCACTGTCTTTAACACCTCCTTGTACCCGTTTGGGAACCCCCCCCCATGGCTGCGTACATACTTTATGGATGGCCCCCCTAACAAAATATTGAATTCCTGGACATTGACAAAATGACAGCATTTAATAATGTGTAAAGCATTTAATAATGTTATGAAGAGACGTACACGTTGTACACGTTGTCAGAAGAGTTGTACAGGTCAATTTCATTCAAAAATGATGTCAATGAATGATAACACATTCAATAAAAATGACTAAAATAAAGTTAAAGGAAATCTATGGTGAGTCTTTAGACTTTGCCAAAAGAGATGGTAGAAGTAATCTAATTCTGTTGGATAGTGTAAGATGCATTTTAAGTGAAAAATAATATCAAGAAAAAAAACAAATGCAAATGACAAGAGGGAGCATGTTATTTTAACAGCTGCAAACCTTTTGAAAAATGTCATAAAAAATCATGATCACAATTCCAACGCATATCCTTCTAAGGAGGACATTCTAAAAACTGAAGAAACCCATCTACCTTTAAATAACTTTAAAACAGCTTTCTATAGCTTATATTAAAAAAAAAATGATCAGATTTAAAATGTATTTTTATTTCATTTAATGAAAACATTCAAGCTGGTTAGGTTTCCATTATCTTATAAGTTTTCTAGGTTTGATTAAATGTATGATGAAAAGGAGTGGCTTTATGTGCGCTCTCGAAAGTGTATATGCCTCTTTAATAGTAGGACACATGCAAACAGGAAAAGCATTTTGACGCGCTGTACGTGGCCATTTTTTTATGTGCATCAGCAATAAATTCACTTATATTAAAGAAGTTTTGGGATGATTTAAATGATAGTGAGCAGAAACATTTTATAGAAATTTATGGTTCACAAGATCCTTGTGTTCAAGAAAGTAATGATCTGGCTAGATTCTCTTTCATCAAACTCACAAAAATCATCTTAATGGTTTTTGTAATTTATGAACAATTAATGGCAGGCAATCACATTGTTAGAAGAACCGGAAAAAACTGGTCAGGGATAGGGACAGATCTAGCAATTGAACAGATTCTGATGAAGTCACTGAAAGGTAGAGGTAGGGTTATTAGTAGGATTGACTAAAAATGTGTTGAGGGTGTGGACAAAAACACTACATTGATGTGCAGAAGTGATGCATACTATTATCTCCACATAAATCTGTTGACAAACACAGAAATGTATCCTGGAAGAATGAAATGCGATGACTTTAAAACACAACCATGATTTTTTGCTCATAATCAATTCATAGTTGGAGATTAACTTGTTATTTTGGACTCAGGTTTGGTTGATAATTGGACACTTTTATTATACACAATAATAAAAATATTTGAAAAAAATCAAACATAACCCATACAACTAAGACTTAAAATGCAAAAAAAAAGAAAAAAAATTTTAAAAGCATTAGAAGAACTGTTTAACATGGCTTATATTAAGGCTATGGAACTCATTATGTATCCTAAATGCAAGATTTTTTAGAAGCCAAAAAGATTTTTCTCAAAACTTACAAGTTGACATGATCATTTTTGACGTTATCTGCTGTCCACTAAAGATAGTACCCACCAGAAGTGATCTGGTAAGACATTACAAATAGTAGATACCAATGATCACAATCCATGTCCAGCAGAAATATTTTTTTTACTAACTACAAAAACAAAGAAAGTTTTGTCAACTTTTTAGCAGTTACAAAATGAAGTTACAAAATAATGGTTTCAAAGTTATTTGCTGTCCCAGTGATGCAGACACAAGTATTTTTAAGCTAGAGCTTGAGATTAACAACATTGAGTCCGTCACAATTTATTTGGATGATACTGATATTCCATGTCTTTTGATGCATCATTTACATACTAGAACACAAACTTGAGGTTGTGTTCTAGTATGTAAATAGGAGGTTGTGTTCTAGTATGTAAAAAGGTTGCCTTAAGGCAACCATTTTTAAAAACATTGAAACAAAATAATGCTACAGATCAAAGAGTATGTTATAAAATTCAGAATATTGTAAACACAAATAACTGTTTTTGATTACTTATTATTTGCTCACACATTCACCAAACTACAACTTTTACGAAGTTAAAAAATTCAAATGAATTGAAATCTACTGCAAATATATTCTATCAGGAAAACATTTCAACTGATAATATTGGCAAGGGAGCTATTTATTTTTTTGAGCTCCTTCATTTATCTTGTTTCAATCTATAACAGATCAGGAAACATAAATATGACAAAATGGTGGCATCTGATCATGCAAATACTGATCCAAATATTATTGCGGAAGTAAACATTGAAGAGGAAGAAAGGCATTTTCTTAATGCTTTTCGGATATGAAAGATTAATTGACAGCAACATATTTAATTATAACCTTTATATATATATATATATATATATATATATATATATATATATATATATATATATATATATATATATATATATATATATATATATATACATATTAAAAAAAGTATTGTGTTTGATTATTTTGTGTTTCTTATAAATATTAGGCTATTTTATTTTTTATTTGAACATGAATTGTGGCAACTGGTAGTTGGAGGGAGTAGGGGGACAGAGGGGCATCCGAGTAACACTTTGAAAAATTTTTTTAAAGTGTAAGTCATTAAAAAGCTGACAAAATTATCTTTCCAATTATATATAAGTCTCTATAAGAAATTTTTCTAAGTTAAACATAATTTATACAGTACTATTATTCCTGTTATATAGGCAATAATATTCTCCATCTTAAGATGCGAACATCTGAATGTTACAAGGGACAAAAGTCCTATCTATAAACATCCCCGTGCTAATGAAAATGCTTTTCGATCTTAGATTTGGCATTATTATAAGTTTGAGTTAAAACTTAAAAAAACTATGTTCATAGAACAGTTAAAACTTGACACAAATAAACAAGTTTATTATGACCAAATTACACTTTTTGATTACCAATGACATTATACATATATATTGTGTATTTATTAACTTATGTATATTTATTGTACTTTCTGTAACTATATTATTAATAGTTTGTACACACATAATTTAATTTTTAGGTATTTTTCTTTTTAGGTATTTAAACAAATTTTAAATGTGTAGCCAGCTTATTGTAATTTAATTAGTACTACACAGTGTTGTATTTCTAAATATTCTTAGCTATAGTTTTCAATAATTATCATTTTATAGGTTAATAGTTTATATTAAATGGTATGAATGTCTGTGATTTTTTTTTGGTGTAGACACTTTAGAACTAAGACTAAAATACATATTTTTTTTTTTTTCAAAGTTACAAATTTTAATTTCTTTAGAAAGCCCATCAGCATCATTGATCTAAGAAGGAATCTAATGTTTTTTTTTTGTTTTTTGTATTTCAATTGAACTTTATCTACTTTTTACTACTTTTTATTTTATTTTATGCTCTTTTATTTATTTTTGATATCATGAATAATAAATATAAGATTATTATAAGGAAATATTTTTTGAAGAATTAACTTTAAAAATATCTTTTTTCTAGAAAAGCTAACACCCCACTTAACACAGCTAAGGTTTGTGTGTTCAGCACCTCTGTGTTGTTCAAACTGTATTGCTCAAATAAAATAAATAACTAGTTATTATACTGATATACAAATATTCTGAAACCTTTATATACAAAGATTACTTTTCGCTAATTCACTTTTATCAAAACATCTAAAGAAGCAATAGTTCCTTTTAATCTATATATTTGCTTATTTATGGTTTAAATAGAAACTGAGAAAAAATGAGTAAAAAACTATTATTAAAGGATACAAGTTGTGAGCTGGAAAGTAGAGAAGTGGGTAGCATATACTGCCAAAGAGAAGCATACATCTCACACTAGAAATATTCTACTAATTCTAACCTCTTCTCCAACACCAAAAACAAAATCAGATATTAAAACAGACGATCAAAATCAAATAATCTTCATTGGAATTGTATTGATAAACCTATGATGTCTGGTTTGCCACTTTATTATTAGCTTGAAACAACTTATTGGCTTCCTTTGTTTCTTCTGCATTTTAAAGACATATAAAGCAAACAAAATATTTGTTATCAGTCTCTTTATTAAAAACCCAAATCAGAGATAGAGATGACAAGCTAAGCAAAAATTCTCTCACAAGATTATAAATAAAAACTATTTTAATTTTGCAGCCTGTGAATTCAGAATTTATGTCAACATTTTAAAGTTTATATCAAAGTTTTTTTTCTAAGTTGGCTTCACCAAGACAACATCAAGAGCATCACCTGCGTTGATCAGTTTAGTATCATACAAAGACATATTTTTATATGTGCGTGTAAAATAATCATTATATATATATATATATATATATATATATATATATATATATATATATATATATATATATATATATATATATATAAACAATATATATTGTTTATATAAAAATAAACAATAATGGGATTAATGCATGCTTGTCTTGTATTTGCCCAAGCCATTAATTTTCTTTACTAATCTTTGCAGTTGATCTAAACTGATATTAATAAAAAGTTGATGTTTCTCAATTGTACCAGTAAACTGATATTTATCGATTTAAATTATCAGTAAAAACTTTTTTACTCATAATTTAAGCCTAGAACAATAATATATAACTTATTACCTACAAATCAAACAAAAAATCAGACTAAAATATAACACAAAATATAAATAGATACGTTTATTAAATTTTCATTAATTATTATTATTTTTTTTTTTAAAAAAAAGATACATGTCATGTGTCTTCTTCATCAAAATCTAATGTATGTTTTGGTAAACTTTCATAAAGTTTTGTTTTTAAAGTCTCCAATCCTATTTGTTCTTTTGCAGATATAAACAAAACTTTTTCAAAACCATTTTCACAAAAACTTTTTAAATTGTTTAAAATAACTTCAGCAAAATTGTTATTTTCTAAAAATGGATGATTAATAGTTGCAGACGAAAGCTGCTCCAAAAACAAATCTGCTTTCATTTTTGAGTCCGAACAATCCATTTTGTTTAACACAATAAATGAAGGTCTTTTTAATAAAAGATCTTCATATAAGGCTAGTTCTTTAAGAAGTAATAACACTGTGTCAAATGGTGTCCTGTGTAGTACATCAGAGTTTAATTGGAACCCATTTACATCAATCACAAGAGTAATTAGTTTGGTTCGTTCTATATGACGCAGAAATCGATGACCCATACCCTTGTTTAAGTGGGCATCTTCAATAAGACCAGGAAGATCAACAACTTTTACCTAAAGAACATAGTGAGTACAAATAAAAATAAAAAAATACAGATTTTAACGGCACTTTTAGAGAAAATAATTTTTTTTATCTATAACCCAACTAGTAAATTTTATTCCAGTCTTATTCCAGACATAGCAAAGTGTTTTTTAACTAAAAATTAAAGATATGTATTTTTATAATTTTTTTTCATAAAATGATTATTTTTAAAATTACATAATTAGACACATTTTTAAATAATTTTTTTGTTGATAATATCAAAGGACTAAAGTAACCTTAAATATATTTTTTGAAAGCTAATTTTTAAAGCCAACATCCTCTTACAATATAAAACATAATTATGGTTGTTTAGTTCACATTTTAAAGTTTGAACTATATATATATATATATATATATATATATATATATATATATATATATATATATATATATATATATATATATATATATATATATATATATATATATATATATATAAAGTTTTTACTATGTAAAGTATTACTGTGATTTACAATTAATTGATAGTTTTTTATTTATAATAAAAAACGATTAGTTACTAAAATTTGAAACGCATTTTCAATGGCTTTAAAAGAAACCAAGCTAAAACAGAATCGCTTTTGATAAAACAGAATTACTTTAATTGTGTTACTTTTAAGTTAAATAACAAGTATGCTATTAAAGAAAGTAATTTTGTTTTAGCATGGTTTTTACATGCTTTTATTAAAGCCTGCAAAATTTTATAATAAATATAATAATTTCATATTAAGTATTTAATAATAACTTAATATAATAACTTATCAAAGGTTTAAAAAAAGAAAAGTCAATACAACTTCTATTTTATTTTTATTTCTCTTTTATTCCCTTTTATTTTAATTTCCTCAAGTTAATACATTTTTATAAGTAAATAAATTTAGTGAACTAAATAAGGAAAAGTTCACTATTTTGTATTTATATAGATAACCATTTATAATCATAAAGTTATTGAATATCATAAAGGTCATTTTCCACAAGTCTTTTTCAAGATTTTTTCATCGATAAACATGCACAGATAAAACATTTTTGCTAATATTGCTGATCAATTTGCTGTAGCAAAAAAAAAAGAAAGTTTCACTTCACATGTAGGTTTATCTTCCTCTCAGAGTTTAACCATCTATTACTTCTTGCAGTAACAGTTTTTCAATAGAAGTGTTCCTATAAGAAGTTAGCATTTATTTTCTTAAACATTTGAAAAAAATACAATACAGGTATAAATCAAAAACAATTTTTTATATTTATATATATATATTTTTTTTCAAAAGCATACAATGTAAACTTATAGCTGCTATTTTTTATTGATAACAAAATATTAGTGTGAAAATAAGGTGGAAATCAAAACGGCATTTTTCATCATGAAAAAAAAATTCGCTTCATGCGATTTTTTTAGGGTTCGGACTGTCTGCGCAGATATGTGCAGACAGTGTAACTTGTCTGCGCAGACGTCAGCACCGACAAAATTTACTGCTTTGCAGACGATTTTTTGAAATCAACAAAAAAAGTTTTAAACTTAAAAAATGTTTTAAGTAATATTTAAACTTTATCATAAATTCAGTGATTAGTAACAAAGATTCTTACAGTAATAAAAAAATATAATGCTATCGTCTATTCTGTGATTTCTTGACATTTAATTTCATTGAGAATTGCACCTTCTTCAAGAATGCAATCAGTCTTGTCATTTGTGTCCATCAGCAAAGTAATCATACACAAGAGACAATGGAGCTTCATCAATTTCTAATTTTTCCGATCACGTTGGAAGGAAATTCAATGCTTTTGACAAGCTTAGAGAGACGGCCCCAAAATGGGTTAGATTTTATCAACGCCATAACATCAGCAAATGTATTTTTTTGTTGAATTTCCTTCAGTAATTTACTTTCTTCTTCTACCAACTTAATAAGAACCTATTTTGATAGCTGGAGACTGCTCATTGATTTATATTAACTAAACCATCGTGTAGATACAGGCATGGACAATGAGAAATATTTGTTGCAATACCTCTTTCATCAAACTTTGCTTTCACGATGTAATGATTTTTCACATATTTGATGATTTTCTCTGCATCTTTGACTGTTTTTATGGCCTCAGTTGTAGAAACTATGTCCTTCACAAGCAAGTTGACTCCATGAGCTCCGTATCCGCTAGCCGAGATGTGTGGATATTTCTCCTCAATGATCCTCCACACTGATTTCATAACAGGAGCGCCAATCTTCTCAATAACTTGCAAGATTGCCGCGGCAACTGCAGATGAATTTTGAATGATTCCGGATGTATTTATTGAGTTGTAAAAAAAAGGCCTCTGATTGGGCGCTTTAATACATAAATTCACTATGTGATCGCCTTTTATGTTTGTCCAGCCGTCAGACATCAGTGTTAAGTTTGTTTCAGAATTCAAAATTTCATTTACAGAAGTAGAACATTTTGTGTATTGTTTGTCGAGCAGAGATCCTGATAAGGCTTTAGCATTCGGGATGACAGATGCATACAATGGATTGAGTGACTTAACGAAATCCTTAAAGACCTCCGATTCGACTGAACAAAATAATATACCCGTACGGAAAAAAAATTATCAAGCTTCGTGTTAATATCATTTTTGAGCTCTTCATTAATTGGTGGATGTACACGCTGCGTCGGTGAATCAGACGTAGTCAGAAGTTGCTGAGAATCATTGTATAGATGTGATGCCTCTTAATTACGCCTAGAAAACTTTAAATTGTAGTAAAGACACTTACAAAGTTTATATCGATTGATTATACATAGCTCGAACCAAAAAGAAACAGATAAGTAATGAAAAACTCGTAAAAAGTAGATAACTATCATAATAATCTACTTTTTACAAGTTTTTCCAAATGTCTGAAATTATTTTGCATAATTAAATTATGCAAAAATAATTTCAGACATTTGATTCAGATAATTTAAATTTTTCGTTTCCGTTAAAGTGTCTGCGCAGACATCGGCGTTGACGTCTACACAGATATGCGCATATTTTCTGAACCCTAGATTTTTTTCACCTTGTGGAAAACAGCCTTTAATTATCATTAATTTGCAGGCACTTTGCAAATGCATGAAATATTATATTGAAATAAGAAAAAATTGAATAAATTCAATAAGCTTGTTTGATATATCTAATAATTCATTAACTAGAATAAAAGTTATTTTAAAATAAATCTCCTTTATAATTGAATAAGAGATTATTTAAATAAAAAAATTATTTTAAAATAAAACTCCCTTATCTGACATATACCTATTAAATTAGAAATTCGTCAATAAATAAAGATGCGAACGTCAACGTTTATTAAAAAAAAAACAATTTGTCGTCCCCTGTAAACTAAACCAAAGCAACCAGTTAAGTTACTAGAGTTAAGTTATTCAACTATTAAATTTACTTAATTTGGTAAATTTATTTTAATAAGAAAGAACGAATAGAATATAAAAGACGCAATAAATTTTTTTTTATATTTTCAATTATTTAAAGATTAAACACTTTCTATAAATATGCTAGTTGTTTTTTAGGAATTTTTAAAAGAAATTTATTCGAAGAGAACCTCAGTGTTCTAAAACTCTCTTATTTGAATAATTTTAAGAATGAAATTTGAAATTTAACAAAAAATTTTAAAATTTTAAAGAACTTGACATTATTTATAAATTTAATTGCAGTGACATCCATGATGCCCAGTGGGATAGTGAGGATCATTCCTGAAATTCAAACATAGATATAGCTTACAGTATCAATATCAAATTTAGAAGATAATGCAAGTGAGGAAGAAAGTTTTATTTAAATCGTAAACATTTTGAATAGTTAAATATTATTTGTAAAGGTGTTATTGTTTTTTATTACTTGAAAACAGTTTCAAAAGCAGAAACATTCTATTGCAAACATTAAACCAGTGATTACTGCAAACATTGAAAAAAAAATTAAATTATAAAAAATTAAATTAAAAAACATAAATTATTTTACAGCTTGTTCAAAAATAAACTTTTTTGAAAAAAAAACTTGAACATATACTTAAACTTATGGTAATATAATTCGACTTATTAAACCAAATCTTTTACTCTCACTTTTTATTAGTAAATAATTTGAACAAAAAAATTGAATAAAAACACCAACTTAAAAATCATTTGAATGAAAACAGTATTTATACTTATAGCACACTAGATCAAGAAGAAATAAGTTAGGGAAAATGTGGTATCTAATGTTTTTTTGTTTTCATCTTACTTGTTTAATCTATAGATATAGCATGCTTTTGCACAAATAAGTTTAAAATTTTATCACAATAATGTTTTAATTTATTAATAAGAACAATTTTATTTAATTTTTTTATTTTAAACATGCTTTATGTTATTATTGTTGTAAACTGAATTGAACAGCAATTAAACAATGTTACAAAGATGTTTTATATTAACAAAAGCTCTTTATATTGACAAACAACTTTGCAGTATTGTTTTACTGTCGTTTTATAGCTTTTTACAATAGCAACTTAATACTCTTTAAAGATAAAATGTGTTTTATTTTTAAAGAGTAATTAAAAGAGTAATTTTAAAGGGTAATTTTATGAAAATGTATATTATTACCCCCCTTACTGCAAAGCAGCACTAGGGGTTGAGGAGGAAGGGGGGTTGGGGCAAAAAAAAAATTTTTGGTGATTAGATTTTTTTGCAATAATTTGAGCCCTGTATATGTATATGTATATATATATGTGTGTGTATGTATATATACATATAAATATATATCGACCTTCAGAATTAGGGTCGGCATTCGACATTCAAAAATGAGGTCGGCAATTTATTGCCGACCTCATTTTTGAATCAGGGTTCAAAACCTCATTTTTCCTCAACAACAACGACCTCATTTTTCCTAACTTCCAGGGTTGATATATATTGATATATATTAATATATATATATATATATATATATATATATATATATATATATATATATATATATATATATATATATATATATATATATATATATATATATATATATTAATATATACATATATAACTTAAATAGTAATTTTTTCAAATATTAACTTCAAACCTGTGTATTATCTGAATAGAATATTGATCCAACCATAGGATTAATGGTAGTAAAAGGATAATCAGCAACTTTAGGACGTGCTCGAGATAAAGCACATAAAAGTGATGATTTACCAGCATTTGGAAAGCCCGTGAGAGCTACATCTGCTATACTTTTTAACTCAAGTACAATATTTCGTTTTTCACCTTTTTGACCATTAAAATTTTCATATTTAGCGGAACCACCAGCTCCACCATTCACAACTTTCAAAGTCTGACCTTCTTCATTTAGATCTGAAATAAGAACATCCTCACTAGATTTAACTTCAGTTCCTGGTGGAACAATAATATAAACATCGTTTCCATCTTTCACTCTAACTTGATTTCGTTTAGCAGGAAATCCATGCCCAGCAACAATTCTTCGATTTTCTTTATTTGAAAAGGTTGATAAGGAACCTCCATTTAAACATTTGATGTACACATTACCACCATCTCCACCAATAAGACCTGTTGACTGAGAACCTTGTCCACCACTACCACCTCTTACATGAATACGAATTCGATCAATTATTTTTGTTCGCTTATAACTATTTTTTGTTGGGGGTTTTAACTTGACAGATACAACTTCAGTGACATTTCGTACTTGTAGATATAGGAAGTTCTTTGATGGACATAATAATGATTTAATAAACATTTAAACTTAAAATTACACAAACTTCTGCCTTCAATCAATATTATATATGAAAAAATATATATTTAATAATTGAATAAACATATATTTAATAATAAATATATACTTATTATTATATAAATATATATGTAAATATATATATATATATAGACATACGGTTATTTAAAAATAACTGCGTATTTAGATAACATCTTTGATGTCACACTAAATACCCTACTGCTAGGAGCTTCAGTACATACATCAACTATCTGATAGCCTGCTGCTACAATAGAGTGCTGCTACATCGATTGAGGTTTGGCATGCAGCAGAAATCTTTTTTTTATTATTCTTTATTTTTTGCTCTTTGGTCCTTTTTCTAAAAATGCTGTATGCTATAAAGATAGGAAAAACTAGTAACAATTTGTTATCCATATACACATAGTAGATATGTATATATGTATATATGTATATATGTATATATATATATATATATATATATATATATATATATATATATATATATATATATATATATATATATATATATATATATATATATATAGTAAAAAAACTAAATAATTATAACATTCGATTTATTTAAAAAAAAAAAATATATATATATATAGTAAAAAAACTAAATAATTATAACATTCGATTAATTTAAAAAAAAAAAAAATATATATATATATATATAGTAAAAAAACAAAATAATTATAACATTCGATTTATTTAAAAAAAAAATATGTATATATATAGTAAAAAAAATAAATAATTATAACATTTGATTTATTTAAAAAATATATATACATATATATATATATATATATATATATATATATATATATATATATATATATATCAGTGGTGTACACTGGATTTTTAGATGTTTGAGTTTTGACACTAACAGGCATTGTGCAAACTCCAAACTTTTGTATGTTTATGCTTATATGAAAAAAGAATGTTTTGCAAAGAATTGGGGTGATTGGAACTTGGGAACAAAAAAACCCTAATTTTTGGGCATTTCTCTTATTTTTTTAAAACTATGACCATATAATGCTTTAACTCCCTCAATTTGAAGGGGCTGTAAATATTGCAGGGTCATAAAAACTGAACACCAAGAGATTATTGCATGAAACTTGAAATTTGTTGATGAATATGAATTTAGATAAAAATAGTAAAGAAAATGGAACGGAACCAACTTATGTGCTAAAATTTTGTGCCACATTTTTTGAAGTCTGTTTTGAGGTGAAGATTTGTTTTGTTGGAAAACTTTTTAGAATTTGATACCAACATAGAGTATTTTTAAAAACTATAATAGTTGAACTTTATTACTGTGTGGTTTATAAATACATTAACTTTATTGCTGTCAAAAATTTGGTTGTATTTCTAAGATGAAATTAATGTCGAAGATATGAACAAATTTTTTTCTAACTTTCCTTTCATTTTAGTTTTTATTTATCCAGGCACTTGCCAAATTTCATTGAATTCCTAGTTGTGACAGGCAATCTTTTTTTAGTCACACTTTTGGTACCTAATTCTTTTTTTACCTGATGTCTTTTTGGGAGACAAAGGGGCCAATTTATTGTTTTATTTTATTTTATACTTGATTTAGATTAAACAAAAGTAAAGTAATTGAAGGCTTAACATGTTATTTAATTCATATCTAACTTGAAATATAAAAATTTTACTTATTTTAATATAAAGTTAACTAAGTATTTTTAATGTTTCCTTGCATTATCTTAAATTTTAGTTTAAGTTAATAAATGGCAATAAATGTAAACTTTAACTTAACTGAAGATGATCCTAAAGTTTCCTATTTGTTGCTTTTAGTAAATGCAACAATTAGTAAACTTTAAGATCATCTTTACATACCATTTTATAGTATAATCAAATGAAAATATGTATAAGTATTGTATAAAGTTTTTATACAATACTTATACATATTTTTTATTTCATATTAGATATTTATACTAAATATGTATAACTACATATTTTTACTTGATTTGCATCTTAAAGTTGCAACCGATGAGAGTTGCAAATTATGTTGAAATGACTGCATGGCAACCTTGATTATTCTGGCTATAAGCAAAATGAGATATAAAGTCGTAAAAGGTGATCCACAAAGTTTAGTAAATTTTTTTGGACTAATGAATTACAATGAGGTATTATTCCAAGATATCATGGAAATCACCTTCGTGCTCTTTTCCGTACTTGTATTATTATTACAGTGACTTTAAACAACATCTTACAACTGGAACTGTATTGTGTAAAAGTTTGCAAGCAACTCTTCGAGAAGCATTGTGTAGCACAACCGCAATCAAACAAATGTTTGTGCTTGCAGTATTTAGGAAACTTCTTACTGGGCCCTGGATGAAAATGTTTTATGTGACATCAGAGCATGCAACTTTTGGTCATGCTGCTAGTATCTAGGTTGTGAAAAATGTTATAGAAACAGCTTAAGCTTGCAAATCCAACTCAGCAGGGTTGTTTTGCAGCCAGACTGATTTTTTTGGAAAATTAAATAAGCCAAACATTTTAGAATCAGTAACAAATTTATGCTCTATTGATGAAGAACTTCTTAAAATGACTTCTGCATGTCTTATTAGAGTGGAAGATGTTTTAAATAGACAATAAATTAGATATTTTTCACTTACTATTAAAGACACATTTAAAGAGGAGACTGTTAGTGAAAGTTTTCAAAATATTTAGTGTGAAGAATTATAGATAGTGAGGAATTAATAGGTTTGTTTAGTGATGCCAAAGTACGGTCCTCTAATGCAACAACTTGCTATACCTCTTGCAAATTAAGATAAAAAAAGACTAGATAATCTAGACAGTCTAGACCTAAGTTCGAGAGAAAAGGTAGTTAAATGGTCAATTAATGTAGCATATAAAAGTAGATTTAAAAACCAACTGCATATGCTAAAATTTGAGCTGAGATTTGCCAAAGACAAGCATCCAAGCACCAAAAAATGAATGAAAAAGATAAAAGAAAGTTTAGAGTGTGACCTATCAAAACAGATTTTTAATGAAATTGTAAATTCATACAAACACTTGTCCAATCACCAACTACATGATTTAGAAGATGTCATGTTAGGGAGAATTGTTGGGAAAAAACTATACCACGAATGGTACGATCAAAACACATGCAAACATGTTTTCTATAATTTAATTTTATATTATTGTATGATTTTGTATAAACGCGTTTTGCATAGTAGAAAAAGATAATAAAAGAAAAAAAGACTTATATAACATTTCTTAGTGGAAATTCAATGAAACCGATATTAAAGCACTTGACCATTGCGTAAAAAAGATACAGCTTGTTGCTGTTGTAGTTTCTGGAGAGTTGCAATTTTATTAATTTGATAACACCAAAAAGATACAGCTTTCACCTTTTACCTGTTTTAAATTTTAAAGTTTGTTACAAATCCTTTTTTTTAACAACATTATTATTTTTAAATTAATTAGACAGTTTATTATAAGTTACATATATTGTATTATTTTATTCTACTCAAAAAAATTACTGCAAATGTTGTGACTTGCCAAAAACATACTGCACATGTTGTGACTTGCCAAAAACATATTACAAAAAAACATAGCGACTTATTAAAAAATTTTTGATAGACGGCTCTGGCTTACCTTCATGTGGTGTCTATCGTTAAAAACGATTATTATAATATTTTTATTTATAGAATTTATTATTTTAATCATTTACTAAAAGCCAAGACAATATTTATAAAGACAGTCATCTTTAAAATAATCATGAATTAATATTTTTTGACAATAATTATATTTTATTAACTTTGTTTTGAGAACTTTGCTACTATTGACTTTTGACTAATTGACAAATTACAGTCCCTCAATAAAGATTTTAGAGTATTTTAGAATTGTATCTGCAATAAATTAAAATATTTATTTAGTTTTTGACACTTTTTTAGGATTGGGGGGTGGGGGGGGGGCAAAAGCCCCCCTTCATTATGACCAAGAATACACTAATACAATCAAGTAAAATATGTTTTTATAATTCTTTATTGTACAAAAAAAAAAAAATTATGTCAAAGTGGTATGGGGGGGAGGGGGAGATGCCCCTCTCATTATTAATCAATGTAGAAACCATTTATATATGTAAAACTTCTATAACATAACTTTTTTATTGTATACTAAAATTTCTTATGTTAGTAATAATAAAAATATGTAAAAAAAAAAAGGTGCTTAGAGTTTAACATAAATTTGTAACCCACTCTTACACCTATCATTTGGTACCAAGATATTTATATTTTGATAAGAATTGACAAAGTTATGACAATTTAAGTGAAGATAAACATAATTTTGACCACAGTTTCTTCAATAAATCCATATATTGAAAAATCCATACTTAAACTGTTATAACTTTTAAATGAATGGTTCAATTTTAATAATTTTTTCACCATTAAAATACTGTATTGCACTTCATTCCAATGATATAAAACAGTATAGCATTCAAACAGTTTGAAATTTTTATCCACATACCTAATATATATATATATATATATATATATATATATATATATATATATATATATATATATATATATATATATATACATACACACACACACACACACATATATATATATATATATATATATATACATTATTTATATATATATATATATTATTTATATATATATTATTTATATATTCCAATGATATAAAACAGTATAGCATTCAAACAGTTTGAAATTTTTATCCACATACCTAATATATATATATATATATATATATATATATATATATATATATATATATATATATATATATATATATATATATATATATATATATATATATATATATATATATATATATTACCGCATTTTCAGAAAAAGCCTAAAAAAACATAGAATAATGAAAAGAGAATTGCTGCGTTCAGCCTAACTGGTTGTCAGAAAGTTTTGGTGACAAAAGGTAAAAATTAAAATGCAAGACCGGAATTTTTTTTATTGTTACTTGATAGACTGCTTAGCCCAACCAAACCCTCAGTCAATGTAGCAGCATTCCCTTGCAAGTCAGGCTATAAGATAGTCAATGTAGCAAAACTCCGTTGCGAATCAGGCTATTTGTCAGTCGATGTAGCAGCACTCCATTCCGAGTCAGGCTATTTGTCAGTCGCTGTAGCAGCACTTTGTTGCGAGTCAGGCTATAAAATAGTCAATGTAATAACACTCCGTGCATGATTTATAGTTTAAAAAATTAAAATAAAAACGTTTTATTAAAAAAATAATAAAAACATTGTTTACGTTATTAAAAATATTCAGAATGTTTCAAAAACATTCTGGTCAATTAAATTTGCGTTTTTGCGGTTTTTTTAAAAAACGATTCATTTGTAATTAAATTAATGGTTTTTACTTTCTGACAACATGCAAATGTTGGACAAAAGTAATTAAAAGTGACGTATTTGTTGGCATAAGAATCATTGTTTTCCTTCCATACTCCCAAATGCAACAATCTATAGAACTATATATATATATATATATAAATATATATATATATATAGAGATATACATATTAGATATTTTTAATATCCAATATGTATATATATGTGTGTGTGTGTGTGTGTGTGTATATATATATATATTTATATTAGAGCCTCTTATAATGCTTGCAGATCTTTGCTGATATAGACAGGGCACTGTTATGATACTTATTAACTATATTGAACCCCTTTGAACATTTGATTGCTTCAAAATGTTGTATCAAATCCCTTCTTACTTCAAGAGTTTGCAGATTGATATGAGTTAGATGGGCTTTGTAGCCTAAATTTCTTATTGCTGACACAAGCATGTTTGGTCATTCCTGCACAGCTTGATACACAATATTATAAATGAGGTTGAACAAAGGTTGCACACAATATAACAAAATTGAATTGAATTGACTTGTTCATTTAAGCATTACTGAGATTATGTTTGCTTAATTTTTGGCATGTCTGATGTGATACTTCCATTTTTTATTGTGTGTATATATATATATATATATATATATATATATATATATATATATATATATATATATATATATATATATATATATATATATATATATATATATATATATATATATATATATATATAAATATATATATATATATATATATATATATATATATATATATATATATATATATATATATATATATATATATATGTATTTATGCATATTTGTATATTTATATATATATGTATATATATGTATATGTATATATTTATTTATATATATATATATATATATTTATATTTATATATATATATATATATATATATATATATATATATATATATATATATATATATATATTTATATTTACATAAATTTACATAAATTTACAGTAATGAACCACTGTAATATATAGTGATAATCACTGACAGTATATAACATTTGCCGCCAACTTGTCACAAGTATTTTTCAGTAACATGCTTATTTCTGTGGAGCGATACTTTAACGGCTTTTTATTTTTGTATACAGTGTGGTTCCCAAACTTTTTTGGTACAAGGAAAGTGTCAATCATATGTAAATATTTGTCTTCACTTTTATATAGACTAAAAAAAAAACGTTGAAACAATAATTTTAGTTTATTATTATATTCGTTCGTCAACAATTACAATTGATGCGGAAAATGAGCAAATGTGTATTAAACATTTTTCCTGGTAAAATTTGTCAATTTTATTCTCTGTATCCATTATTTACAGTGCCAATGACACGAGTTTCAAAGTGGGGGCACAATCGTAAACTTTTTAAAAAAGTCTTGTAAATCTAGAATTTTCTCGAGCACAAAAAAAAGTGTGTGTGTGTGGGAGGGGGAGGCGGCGGGCACGTGCCTGTCAGCCTCCCCGGTGTCGTCAACCCTGATTCTGTATTTTTGTATATTAATGCTTTTAATAAATACTTTCAACTTTAATGCTTATTACAACGAATTTGGCACAACCCCCGTTGACTTGCTGTCCACTGCTCCTGTTTTTTGTTGTTGTTGTTGTTAAAAAAATATAGTTGATATATGTCTTTTTTAATCACTCTTTCCAAATGATTAACATAGTAACTGTTAAAAACAGCATATTTTTTAGTTTTAATTGCCCTTTAGAAGCTTTACAACGTTCAAATTTTATTTACATTAAAACAACGTATCAAAATATTGTTATATAAAATTAAAATAATCTAGTAGATTAACTTAATTTTGTTTGATAATATATATTATATATATATTATCAAATAAAAAAGTTTTCCTTTAAAATAACGAAATTTTAAAAAACAGACCCATTTCCTATAAAATAAGAAAAAAATATATTATTATTTAATATTATGGTACGTGCTGGTATAGATAGAAAACAGGTATGCCATAAACCTGTTTGACTCATCAGCACTAAACTTTTAAAATTTAGCTATTAGCATTCACCGCGAGCGGACGTGTTTTTTTTAATTACTGCTTATCAACAAAAAACAAAAAAAATTTAAAATGGCTACTAAAAACTTTACATCTGCACAGTTAAAAGATATTTTGGAAATTCATGAAAATACTATTATGAAGATGTTTAATGATAGAATTGAAAAACTTGAAAACAAATTAAACTCAGTAATTGACGAGAACAAGGAACTAAAAAAGGAATTACGCGAACTTAATAAAGCTGTCGAATTTGTGAGTAATAATTATGATAAAATAGTCGCTGATCATTAAACATCAAAAACATCATTAATAAATAAAAATGCAAATTCTAAAATGATTAACAAATTGGCAGAACTTGAAGACAGAAGTCGATGCAACAACTTAAGATTCTGCGGGATTGAAGAAATTGAAAATGAAAGTTGGGAAGACAGTGAAAATAAAGTAAGGGAATTTTTAAATAATAAACTTCAACTATACAAAAACAATAAAAAAAATAGATCGATCGTTGTAAGATTTCTTAACTACAAAGACAAAGCCACAATATTAAGAAAATATACGACGATAAAATTATGGACTCAAAAGTTTTACATAAATGAAGATTATAGTGATCATACGCTGGAATTGCGGAAAAAACTCCTGAATGAGGCAAAAGATTTATGGGCGAGGGGTAAGTACGCTAAAGTTGTATATAATAAATTAATCATACGGGATTTATAAAAGAAATTCTTTGATCTCATTTCGAATATGAAAAAACAAAAATTAAATGGATTCTAATAAAACCTTAAATTTTGAGTCTAGTTTTTATGATTTTTTTCGAACTAATGATTTCTTATTAGACGAGGAATCTGATCCTGATCTTAATTATTTTACTGATTCTGATGTTTTGCAAAATAAATGCAACTACTTTTATACCCATGAAATTAAAGGATTTCTTAATCAAATTAATATTAACACAATTCACATTAATATTCAAAGTTTAAAAAAATTTTTTGAAATCTTTAGTAATTTTATTGAAGAAACTAGTAATCTTTTTAATATAATCTGCTTAACAGAAACATGGTGCAGTTCGGACGACGTAAATTCTTTTACCAACTTTGAACTGCCGGGTTTTAATGTAATTTCATTGGCACGATATACAAATAAGCGTGGCGGAGGCGTTCTTATTTATGTTTAAAATAACTTACAATATTTTACCCGGCATGACATAAGCATCACTGATGCTGATAAAGAGGTTTTAACGATTGAAATTTTAACCAATAAATTAAAAAATAAAATTCTAAGTTGCTGTTATCGCCCACCTTCAGGTGAAATTAAAAATTTTAATTTGTTTTTATGTAATGACGTTATTAAAAAAAGTAACCGCGAAAATAAATTTATCTACTTATTGGGTGATCTGAATTTAGATTATTTTCAATACCACGTCAATAATAACATTAAAAAGTTTTATAATGGCATTCTCGAAAATGGTGCGATTCCTTTGATTAGCAAATTGACAAGAATTACTCAATCAAGTGTTTCTTTAATTGATAATATTTTAACCACTGATGTTTTTTTTAACGTATCCTTAAAAAAAGGCATAACTAAAAATGACATACTCAACGCCGTTAATGCATGTGCTGGAAAATACACGAATTTTGCGTTTTTATAAAAAGGCTATGTTTCACTGCATTTTTTTAGCCCGAATAATTTATTTTTTTTAATTTTTTTTTTCTCCTAGCGCTTTAGTTTGTCTAAAATTAAACAAAGTTAAATTTTTTTTAAATTACTTAAGTTTGGATATAAAATTTTGCTTTATAGTTGATGAGCCATATTTTGGTATAAAATGGTACTGCTCTCAATGAAGATAAAACATTAAATTGAGAAAACAACTTTTTCAAACAAGTTTTAAAATATATGTTTAATTTCTAACTAGTCATATGTCTGCAAACATATTAAAGGTCGAAAAAAATTAGTTATTTCAAGTTTAAAATCTGTTTTTTCCATTTTATATGAAAGTTTTTATTAATATGAGTGTGAAGAACACACAAATTGACATACGACTAGTTAGACTTTTGAAGTTAAACCTTTTAAGGTTTATTTAAAAGTCTAAGCTCAAAATTTAAACATTACTGTGATGTGAACCACCCCTATTTTATAATGCCATAAAACTATTTAACTAAAATTCCGGTCTTTAAATTACCATAGATTAATATATATATTTTATTTGAATATATATATACTTTTTATTTTTTTTGTAGAAAATATGTATACATATTTTCTTACTCCATCGCAAAAAATATGTTGAGTCTTAAACAATATATATAGATATTGTTTAAATTTAACATATCTTTTAAAACTTAACATTTATTGTTTATAAACAAATGTTGCAGACGGGAAAAAAAATATGTTTGTTATCACCGAAAACAAACAAGACAAAAAAGTTTGAGAACTTGCATTAACAGCGTTGAGTATCTGATCATTTTCCTGTTTTCTTTTCTATAAATATAGATATTAATTTCCTTCCTAATAAAAAACGAGTTTTCAAAAAGCGAATTTTTACAAATAAAAACCTTGAATCTTTTAAAGAACAATTATCTTTCATTGATTGGAATTTTATTAAACTCTTACTTGAACTCTTTTGAATTATCTTTTGAAGAGTTTGAAATTGCATTTAAAATGTTGAAATCTAACAAAGCAGTAGGTCCTGATGGTATTAACGGCAACATTATTATAAGTTCATTTGATGTTTTAAAAGATATACTCTTTAAGATTTTTTCGATATCAATTAAACGGGGAATTTTTCCACAAGCTCTAAAATTAGCAAAAGTCATAGCAATATTAAAAGGTGGTGACGTTGAGAATATAAGTAACTATCGTCCAATTTCACTACTTTCTGTATTCTCTAAAGTTTTAGAAAGAATTTTGTACAATAAAATTTATAATCATCTTACTATAAACAATTTATTATACAGCAATCAATATGGATTCCAAAAAAACAATTCCACTGAACATGCCATTTTACAATTTACAAGAAATATATCTGACTCATTTGAAAATTCTCAATTTACTTTAGGTGTTTTCATTGACTTGGCCAAAGCTTTTGACACTATTGATCACAAAATTCTTTTTAAAAAGTTGGTGTGGTACGGAATTACTGGAAATATATTAATTTGGCTTAAAAGTTACCTAAATAATCGAAAACAATTTGTTTATGCAGATGATAACGTATCGTCTAATTTGTTAAATATTTCATGTGGATTTCCTCAAGGATCCATATTAGGACCCCTCCTATTTCTAATATATATTAATGATCTACCAAAAGCTTCTAACCTAATGACAATTATGTTTGCTGATGATTCTAACTTATTTCTTTCTCATAAAAACATTTTTACACTTTTTAGCAACATGAACATTGAACTAGCCAAAATTCCCAAATGGTTAAGATTAAACAAACTATCATTAAATATTGATAAAACTAAATGGATTCTTTTTCATTCTTATGGTAAAAAGTACCAGCTGTCTAGCAACTTACCCTTTCTTTTTATCGATAACATAATTATTAAAAGAGTTCTAGTGACAAGATTTTTAGGTGTATATATCGATGAAAATCTTAATTGGAAAAGCCACATTGCTAACTTGTGCAATAAAATTTCAAAGAGAATAGGCATTTTATACAAATAAGAAACTTTCTATATAAACATACCTTAATTCAGTTAATTCATTGCCATATTAATTATGCAAACTTGGGGTAGCACTTATAAAAGTAAACTTAAACCTCTCTATCGGCAACAAAAACATGTAACACGCCTTATAAATTTCAAGGACCGTTTTGCTCACGCCAAGCCTCTTTTATATGATATGAAAGCAATCAATATATATGAGTTAAATGTTTTTAATTTTCTTTGTTTTATGTATAAATGCAAGACCCACCTATCACCCGTTTCTTTTTGTAATTTGTATTTACAAAGAAATAGAAATAAATATATTTTAAGGAACGATAATTTAATTCGACAACCATTTTCTCAAACTAATGGAAAATTTTTTATTTCATTTAGAACTATACTATTCCATTTTTATGGAATAGTATAGTTCTAAATACTTCTAAAGATTTTTCTCAAGAATGTAATTTTGATTCTTTTAAACAAAATCTTAAAAAACTCGTTTTTTCAACTGATAATATACTAATCTACTTTTAAATTTTAAAATTTTTTGAAAATCCCTTATCTATATTAGTATATGTATATATTTAATGTATATTCTTTTTTATTTATTTTTTTGTTTGTTTTTTTATCTACAAGCAATTAGCGGTTTCTCTGTGACAAGACCTGATGGTCTTCTTTGAGTAATCCGCGTTCTTTATATTTATTTTTAAATATTAATTTCTTAACGATATCTTGTTGACTTGTTAACTTTTATTATTGTAACAAAGTTTTGTTTATTTAAATTGTAATAAATATTGTAATAAAGAACAAAAAAAAAAATAATAATTTAAACACAAAACCTCTTAAAAAAGTTATTGTGTCTCTGGTGTTTAAAAAAAATAGTTTTTCGTTCTTAGACTCCATTTTCCACAATCCAAAATACTTTCCTTTTGCTACTCGATTGTGTCACTGAACTTTTGCTCAAATTACTTTTGAGATATTGATCACTTTGAAACTATTACCTCATTTTACTACTCACTATACAATCTCATTGATCATATTGAAACTATTACCTCATTCTACTAACACAACAGATTCCTTTATCTTCTTGCAGTTACCATTTGAATGATTCTTAAGTTTCTGTCTTCCGTTTTTTTCTGACAAACAAAAATGCTTTATATGCAAGCTTTTGAGTTTAAGTTCTTTCCTAGCAGTTTCATTTCAAATCTTTTCTTTATGAAGTTAATTCATTGTTTTGTTGCTGCTTCATAATCGTTCACTTTTTTATAGGAAGAACTGTCCAAAAAATTAATGTAAAGGTTGTTGAATATTAGAGCAAAAATATTCTAATGATAATCTTTATGACGTTTTTGCTTTTATTGGTAATGCTAAAATTATTCTAATAATACTTAATCTCAGAATCTTGTATTTAATCTCAGAATCTCACATTTAATCTTGGAATCTCGTATTTAATCTCGGAATCTCGTATTTAGTCTCGGAAGATTCAGATTACTAAATCTAATCTAAATTAAAAACGTAGTTAAGTAAAAATACAAAAATGGACGAAACTTGATACTTTAGAATTAAATTTTGGGCATGTTGCACAAAATATGTTCAATAATTCGTGCAGAATTTAAATATATCACAAAATATTAATTTGAACTTTAGTTTTTAACTTTTTCAAACATATTTAGTAAAACTGGGTGACAACTAGTATATATATTTTTTTTCATGAAATATACCATAATGAAACATTATGGTATATTTAAAAAAAATACTTATTTCCAGTTTGTCTCCAGCTTATATAAAAGTAAACCAAAGATATTTACAATACCTAAAGAAAAATAAGAATTCTGTTATGCACATGCGCGCTTGACAGTGGGTTGAAATAATTTAAAAGTTCGCAAAAGCAACAATTGTGTAAGAAGGTCAGTACAACACAGTATCAACACATTGATGTCACCAACAGCTGTGGCCATGCTGAATGCAATGTTTAATAGTGATATATATAGTTGACATTGTTTCCAGAAGTGAAATTTTTTAGCGTAAGAGGTTGTTTGAAGCTGAACGAATAGAAGATGCTCTTGTATTGCAGTCGAAAGCTGAAATTTTAATTTACGATAGTGAGAGGATTTTCGAAATCCGCGATAGTGAGAAAGCACCGGCTAGCTCCGTTCAAAGTATATTAGACTGCATCGACATTTTATTGTATTCAGATTTGACTATGTAGCTAGATGGGTCTTCATGAAAAGTATAAGGAAATCCCTCCTTATACTCCCTGTCGGAGTTATAGTGCAACTTTCCCCCCATATATCGTCCATTGTAGCTGCAGGCTAGCAACAATGGACGATATAAACAAATAACAAGAGTTGGCATTTGGCTTTATCATTATCATCATCATCATCATCATCATCATCATCATCATCATCATCATCATCATCATCATCATCATCATCATCATCATCATCATCATCATCATCATCATCATCATCATCATCATCATCATCATCATCATCATCATCATCATCATCATCATCATCGTTGTCGTTGTTGTCATCGTTGTCGTCATCGTCATCATCATCAGCAGTACGATATTCTTGAAACTATTCAAATTGCGTATCATAATCAGTTGATAAAGCATAATATTTGCTGTCATTTTTTTGGTTTCCCAAAACAATCTGGTCGTCTTGAATCAAAAATGTTTGCCATATGAATAAACCAATCTCTTTATCCAGTATGATGTTTAACCTTCTGCCAGGCTGATAATAACTCATTCTTATTAAATTTAGCATCATTTATTTCTAGCAGATTGTCTATTTTCATCCAGAAAATAATTGTTTCTCTGATTCCTGGAAGAGCCAAAGCAACTTTCTCAGCGAGCTATCGAAGAGCGTTTTGAAAAGGTCAAACACACTTTTCTTAGGCTACAACTTAGAATCAGGATTCTCAGCTGGTTTAGCATCCGGTTTTTTATTTACCTTGTAATTTAAGTATCATTCTATTTGTTGCTCCAACATTTTTATGAGACTCTAGAAGATTTTTTTTTTCCTGCTAAAGCGTGTTGAGTAAGCTCTCAAGATATTTCTCTGTGGCATTGAGATATTCTTTTTTTAACTCTTCGATAGATTTTTCAAAATTTTGATCTTTCTATTGAATCTTTTTATATTATCCTCATACATGCGTTTATTATTAACCCCTCAACCCCTCAATCATTAGCTTCACAATAAGTTCTAAGAAGTTCATTTGTTTCCGTGAGCTGATGTCTTGGCATTCCTCTGCCAGAAGGCGATATAAATTTTTCTAAACTATTTGATACAGATACCATAAGTTTTGATTTCCTGCCTGGGTCTTGATTTGTAATTGTTGCATCTATCATATCTTCCAATACTCATTTATTACGTCTCTTGTCAATGTAAGTATTTCACCAGTGAAAGAAAATCCCATATCTTGTAGTTTATAAGCTGGTAACTTTTCTAAAAACCCAAACTTTTGCCCACACTTAGTCGCTAGTTGAACTTTATAAGATTCCTCCCCAATTCAGTGTCCGTTATTAAATACTTTACCTTTTTTTTTTAAATTTACCCCTTATCCTAATAATTTTATAAAAAAAGATTATAATTCTTTTACATAAATCATTGACGTTTTAACAATTAAAAACTTATTATTCTCACCTCCATTAAAAGCTTAAAGCTTTCCTTGCCAAAAATTGTTTCTAATCAAACTTTTCAGATTTTAAAGATTATGACTAGCTAAAAGCAATTTCTCTTCGGATGTTTCCGTTTCTCCCATTTTGTTGTAGTACTTAAGAGTGGTATTGTACAACGAGTTCAATTTATTAATATATTATATAGCATTATTATACAAATATGCGATAAACACAAAGAAGATTGTAGATCACAGCTAGAGTTGCTCGAGTCCGTTGTTGTTTGATAGATTACTCCTAGAAAGACTTCAATAAACTCGCTATTTATACAAATTCCCAAGGGGGACATAAATTATTATATACAAACAGCCAATCCAAATGATTTACGTTTATTACGATTTGATTAGCGCAATACTCCCGCCACCAACAGTAGTCACGAATTGCTGAATGTTACTTTCATTAACAAACGTAGTTTTGACAGAACTAACTTTATTTTCTTCCAGTAAACACAATTTGTTAACTGGACGAGTCAAATACATAATTTTTCCAGCGGAGATACATCGCACATTTGCTGCACGCACTTGTCCGTCTGTTGAAGGTAAAAGTTTTTTAACAATGCCTATTTCCATAAATGTTCTAAAATAGTTTCTATATACAACGCGCTTTTTTATGTCCATATTTACATATTTTTTTTTTTTTTATTATTTATTTATTTTGCCGTTGATAAATATTACAAAAAAGAAATTACAATAAAAGAAAATCATGAAAGTTATAAAAACACAAAAAAAAATGCGTTGTTTAATTAAAAAAAAAAAAAAGCAATATATGTAAACATAAGTATTTGGGCTGATTATTTAATATCATCAAAAATATGAACGAAAAAGACAATTTTATTTTCGTTATCTTTTATACTAATGGTTAGAAACCATTTTAATAAAAGCTAAAGAAAGTGATAAAGATTTAATTTATTTTCAAGCGATTCAGTCCAAACCTTTAAATTGTTTTCAAAAAAGGTATTTGAAATCTAATATATCGAATCCCATGTTCAGTAAATACCGTTTTGAATCATCCTTAAAATTTTGCAAAGTGCAGTTTAAAACGAAGTTTTGTTTTTTACTAAAGATTGGAAGAAATTTTTTCCAAACATAATTGTTTTTTATCAATGTTTCTGAGCTTATTCTTTACTGAACGTACTCATGTTTTCAATAGATAATTTATGCTGTTGTGAGATAAAAACAGATTAGTGTCATCTGCGAACATAGTGGTCATTAAGTTGGAGGCTTTATAGAGATTATTGATGTAAATAAGAAATAGTAAGGGTCCTAGTATTGATCCATGGGGTACTCCACATGTTATATCAAGCAAATTTCTATGCCAATTTGAATCAACGTAGACATATTGCTTGCGATTACTTAGATAGTTTGTAATCCAATTTAGAACATTACCAGTAATTCCATAATATTATAACTTTTTTATAAGGATTTTACAATCTATAGTATCATATGCCTTTGCTAAATCTATGAAAACTCCTAAAGTATTGGAAACTTTCAAATGATTCAGTTATACTTCTTGAAAACTGGATAACTGCATGTTCCGTAGAATCATTTTTTTAAAAATCATATTGGTTGTTATATATGAGATTATTATTTAATAGGTATATTCTATTATAAAAAATTCTTTTTTAAAACTTTTGAGAAAATGGAAAAATGGATATAAGGACGGTAATTGCTAATTTTAGTTAAATCTCCTCCTTTAAATATTGGTATAACCTTTGCTTTTTTAATTGATTAGGAAAAATTCCTTGTCTGATGGAACATGAAAATATCCTAAAAAAAATATTTTTTAAAACATCATACGAATTAATAACAATGTTTCCATTGATATCATCATGGCCGACGGCTTTGTTAGGTTTGAGCATTTTAAAAGCACATTCAAATTTATCATAAGTTAGCTCAAAGGAGTAAAGATGTGATGTTAGGGGGAAAGAAAGATATTTTTCAAAAGTATTTGTTGGTTGAATTTTTTTGGCAAGGTTTTGACCAACAGATACAAAATATTTATTGAGTTCAGCAGCTATCTTTTCTTGATTAATCAAGAACTCTTCGTTTATTTTAATCGTTTTGGGCGAAGATATTTTTATTTTGTTACTGCCTGTAATTTCTCGAATGATTTCCCCAGTGCGTTTAGAATTTAGTTTATATTTTTCTAGCAAATTAGTATAGTATTTATATTTAAGATTTTTTCTTTGTCGCTCAAAGATTTTAGCGTAATTTTTATAAATAATTTTACTTTTTCTGATTTTGACTTTAAATATATAATATATAGTTTTTGTTTAATTTTCGAAGATTTTCTTAGTTTTTTGGTAATCCATGGTGATTTGTTGTTTTTTGGTTTAAGATAAATTTTTATTTGTGGGAGATTTGATTGATATATTTCAAAGAATGTTTAAAAAAAATTGTTGTAGACTAAGTTTACATTATCTAGAATATTAATGTTCTCAATGTAGTAAAGATAGTTGTTCCTTAAATGATGTTAAATTAGCATCATTAAAAATACGTTTAATGTGATATTGATTTGTATGTGGCAATATTTTATTATTAGTATTAATCGAAAAGAATATCGGAAAGTGATCTGAAATATCGTTTTTAATTATGCCCTTTTGAACATTTTCATTAAATAAATCATTAGTTATTATATTATTTATAAGAGATGTTGTTGATTGAGTGATTCTAGTTAGTTTATTAATTAAGAAAATGGATCCGATTTCAAATAAAGGATTATAAAACATATTAATTTATTTTATGACGTGATTCGAAGCAATCGAGATTAAAGTCTCCTTGTATGTAGATTTTTTTTTTCTTGATTGCATTTTTTTATTATATTGTGAAATAGAAATGTACTAAAATTTTCAATTACGCCAGAAAATGGCCGATAGCAACAGCTAAGTAAAATGTTTTTGACTCTTTTGGTTAAAATTTCAATAGTTAAAACCTCTGTATTGTTGTCAGAAATACTCATTTCATGCCTGATAAAATATTGAAAATTTTTTTTTATGTAAATAAGCAAACCGCCTCGCGTTTTTAATTTTTCGCGCTAATGGTATCAAATTAAAACCTTGCAAATTAAAATTAGTACAAGCATCATCATCATTACACCACGTTTCGGTTAAGCAAATTACATTAAATATTTCAATTGTATCAAAAAAATTTTTAAGCTTAGGTTTAAGTGCAAAGCGTTTAAATTATCAGGTTCAAGAAATTCTTTTATTTCGTTGGTATAAAAGTAATTGCAATTACTTTTTAGAGCTCCAGCTCCGTTAAAGTAATTTAGATCATAATAATTTATCATCAATTAAAAAATCATCAGTTTAAAAAAAATTGCAAAAAATTGATTCAAAACTTTTAGTTTGATTTTAAATTTGCAGTGGTAACAAACTTGCTAGCGGTCACGGAAAGTTAGGTGGCATCAAACCCCTTCTTCTTTATCATCTACTTAAGCTTAACGATTAAAATAAATAAAAAAGTTCAATTGTTATCATTTTTTTAAACTTGATTTTCTGTATTTTATAAAAAAAGATGATTAAGCGATAAATATAAAAGATATTTAAAAAATAAATATAAAAGATATTTTGAATTTTAGGTTAAACAAAAACAACAAACTTTTTATTTTTCATTTATAATCATTTTTATAGTGGTAATAAAAAGAATAAAAATGATATTATTGATAAAAGCAATAATGATTTTAGAAATAATAAAAAAAATAAAAAACATAATCTAATAAGCTTACTAATTTATTTGGTTATATTATAAGATAGCAAAATAAATTAAGACAAATACAAATATTATTATTGTTGTTATTATAAATTACATATCAATAACAATATATTGTAAGAAAAAAGAACATTAATAACAAATACTCTAATATTAGTTATTAGTATAATATTATTATATAAAAATTATTTTTATATTATTATTAGGTACGTGGCATGAAATTTTTAAATTGATCATACACTAGATTGTTAAATATCATTGGAAAGGTCTTCAATTCTGTATTTTAAAGGTGAAAAAATTATCAGAATTGAACAATTCTACTAAAAGTCATGGCATTTTAATAACCATGAACGAGACTAGGTTTTTTCAAACCGAGACGAGACCGAGACGAGAAGTTAGTACTTCTCGTGAGACCGGGAACGAGACGAGAAATTTAACAATTTTTGAAAACAAATTTATTAAAATCCAAGTAAAAAAAAAAATGTAAACATGGTTTTGACAAATAGACGCAAATGACATTTGTCAAATGTAAACAACTTTTTCAAATATTAATTCAGAATTTTTTTGCCAAACTTTTCCAACAAGACAATGTTTTCTCTGATTAAGATGATTCGTTCTACTTTTTCTGGGTGTAAGTTGTGTCTGGATGATCGGACGACATTTCCACCTGAGCTAAAAACTCTCTCTGATTTAGTTGAACTTGCTGGAATAGCTAAAATTTGTCTAGCTAATGAAGAGAGTTCTGGCAATGTATTTGAATGCAATTTCCACCAATCAAGAATCGGAAAGTTTTTTTTGGCATCAGGGAGATATTCATACTGGCACATTTCGCTCAAAATAGGATTCAGTTCAGATGTTGGCTCTTGTGTTTTAAGTCTGACGTTTAACTTGCGCTTCAGTTTTGAATTAGGGGACAAATCTGCTGAAAGGACTCTGGCAACAGGTTGGCACTCAACATTATCCTTAACCTGTGAGGCTAACCATTCTTTTGTTGTTTGAAATTTTTTGAAGAGCTTCAAGTAAAGTCCCTTTAAAGCAGAATTTAAGTAGTTTGATGTAGCACTCGATAAGTTTCCAGTGTGACAAAGAGGAAATCTTTTCTCAATGCAGCTTATCAAGTTTTTTTCATACAAGACACCGTAGCCATTTTTTCCATCCGTCTTAATAAATTGATCAATTTTGTCATGGATTAAATAAAGAGAATCGGCGACAGTGTTAATTGTTGAAATAGACTCAGCCGACCACGTTTCTGTAGCTTCTTTAAGTGGTGCCAAAATTTCTACTGCTCCCTCGATTGATTTTCACTGTGATGCACTGATGGTCTTTGAAGAAAAAATATCTACATTTGCACATAAGCTGATAATTGCACTCTTTAGATGTAGGACAGAAGCCATGCAATCCAGTTCACTATTCCATCTTGTGTCAACAGATTGGCGTAACTGTCTAAAATTGATTCCTTGAGCGTCTGATTCTGATTCAAGCAACTCAGCTGCAACTGTTGACTGGTGAGTTAAAGAAGCCAAATCTTTGCATGTTTGCAACGCATCATCCATTCCAGCAATCATTTCAAATGAGTCTCAAACTGCACATTGCAAAATATGATTGTTGCACAAGTATTGGTCAAGGCGCTTTGACAATTTGACTGCAAGTTTCATGTTTCTTGCCTGGTCGTTCACGCAGTACATTGGCAAATCAGCAGGCAAATTTAGTTCTTATAAGAAAGAATCCAGCTTTACTTCAATTAAGATACCTGTGTGTCTGCCTGGCAACTGTTGGACATGGGGTGTCCAGTGATGTAGTCTCCAATTTTCGTCAATAGCATGAAAAGTCCAAGAGATGTAGCTGTCCTGAGCTCTAGAAGTCCAAAGGTCAGAAGTAAATGCAGCACTTTTTAGATTTTGCGTAATCTCCGTTATTTTGCCCTTCATTCCAGCTTGAACTTCTCTTGACCGAATTGAAAGCTTTCTTAAATATGTTGTTCTGTGGTAAAAGCTCAAACAACATATTCAAGAATGTCAAACAATTTCTTGAAACCTCTTCCTTAACTGCTGAAAAGGATGCCAGATCAGTGCAAAAGTAATCCAGCATTACAGAGTCAAACTGTTTTTGAATGGAATTGTCTTTGTCATATTTAGACTTTGTTTCAAACATTTCGACCATGGTTCGTTGTTTCTTATTAGGAGGAGGAGGAAGAGAGTCGTCAGTTTTTTCAGAATACTAAACGTAATCTTGGCTGTGTTTTTTTTCGAGGTGACGATGAAGTCCGCTTGTGTTTCCATCTTTTGTTTTAAAAGAGTTTTTGCACGCCTTTCATTCAGCACCGTCACTTGTTTTTCGAAAATATCTCCAGATTTTGTTTTTTCTTGGTGACATTTTTGATCGTTGAAATGAGGCAAGAATATTTCTTTTCAATATGAACAATATGTGTCAAGTTGAATTCCACTGGTAAACTAATGAAATTAAGTCGAAAGTGCACCAATTTATACAAAAAGTTTTTGTATTTAAAATCTAATTAAAAAATATTTAAAATCTAATTAAAATTTTTTAATTAGATATTTAAAAAAAATCTAATTAAAAAATCTAATTAAAATCACGGAGTCAAAATATTAATTAATTAGAAAAACAAATTATTAAGCATTTTTTAAATTATAATAATTTTTAATTTGGAAAAAAATATAATATTCAAGTCTCGTTCTACTTCTCGCGAGAATTTTCTATTTCTCGTTTCTCACGAGGTCTAGCTCATGGTTACATTTTAAGTACTGATTTTTTGATATATGGATTTCTTAAAGAAACTGTGATCAAATTTGAAATCTTTCTTAACTTAAAGTGTCATAACTTTGTCAATTCTAATCGAAATACATAAAACTTGGTATCAAAAGAAAGGTATTACAAAGGGCAACATATATATACAAAATATGTATAAAGGGCGCTAGAGGGGCGTCTAATAAACACTAATATCTTAAAAAATGTCGACTTGTGAAAAGAAAATATCAAAATTTTATTGAAATTTAAAATTTTATCTGTATTTTTTATTATATTCTAACAGGGTACTATCAAATATGATTTAGATACTTTAGGTTGATAAGCTAGATAGATAGATAGGTTGATAGAAGTCTTTGGGTGCACCCTCTATAGCTGTAGCTGCACCCTCTAACCTAATATCAAGGTCATTACTTTGTATTTTCATATCTAAATGCATACATTTTCACATCAAAAGAAAGAACTTCAGATATAGGGGGCGAAAAAGGAACAAAAGTGTACTATTTTGAAGCTCTCCACCCCTCACACCTAGGGTATGGTGGATTAAAACTGAAATAATGTCTTTTTGTAACAATAATTAATATTTATACAAAACACAAGTTTTACATAAAATAATTTTTAAATAAAAAAAAACAGAGCATGAAAACTCATCATTAGCAATTTTCAAAATTAAATCAGAAGGTACAAAAACAGTAATTTGATTGGGAACAATTTCACTATTGTGGATAGAAGTAGGGGTAGAGCAAGCATCAGAATGCAACCACTTTTAAAGTTGGAAGTTACTGGAAGAGCCAAGACGAAGGTTATATAGCTATTATGATAACAATTAACAGACGACTTAAAAGATTGCAAAAAGATGGGTAAGTCCATCATGCCAGGCTTTATCTAAAGCCTTTGATATCCAGAGCAGTAGAATTTGCCTAACCACCTCTATGTAATGCTATGTAGTACCATTCTGTAACAACAGTTAGCAAGTCAGTTCTAAAACAAGATGATTGAAATCCATATGTTTCTTATGTCATCTGCAAATAGAGCCACCTTTAAGCTTTTCAGGATGATCACTAGTTTTGGTTAAAAGTTAACCCATTACTTAGTGACACTAGAGTGATTTAGGAGCGTTTAGTGCCACAGGGTCTGTGTGTTTTGTGATTGTGATGTTATTGTTGTGATGTTTTGTGTTGATAGACAACTTTGCTTACCTTCTCGATGGTGTCTATTGTTAAAAATGATTATTAGTTTGTTTCGTTACTGAAACTTGCTACTTCCAATCATTCACTAAAAGCCAAGAAATAAGTTTTAGAACAAAAACATTTTTCTATGTTATTTTTATTTTTTTTATCTTAGGCGTTTTCATAGGTTCACATAAGCAATTTTAAAGAGTAAGTTTCTTATGTTATACTTATTTAGTTTTAAATGTTTTTAATTTATATATTTTTAAAATGAATTAACAAAATATTTTTAACACGTTATTGTGTTTCTGTGTTTCTAATAATAATATTTTTACATTTTTAGATATAATTTCTGCTGTTATACCTGCCTATTGCAGTTGTAAGCTCTCCAAATTTCAGAAAGTTCGTTTGCTGTAAGTTATTTTCATTAAAAATTAAATTTTAACTTTATTGAAGAGTCTTCTGTCTGTTAAATAGGTTATTCTGAATAATTTCGACAGATTTTAATGCCCTTTTGCAGTAATTTACTGACCAGTCTGTAAATTATACAATAATTTCAAAATGATGTATGATTTGGATTCCATGATTCCTTTATGCATATTTGTTGGTGTAATTATAATATAATCCCAAATTTTATTTTCCAAAACTAAGTAAATAAGTGAAAAACATCAGTCTGTAAAATAGATGATTCTGGTTAATCTCGTCAGATGAATAAAAATGGGACCATTATAAAAAATTTCGAATCAAATTTAATAACGGTTGAAAAATATCAAATATATTCAAAGTTGGTATGTCCAGTCGGTTTGTGCAGCCCTTTTCCAGTAAATTACTGACCGGTCTGTAAATTATACAATAATTTCAAAATGATGTACTATTTAGATTCCATGGTTCCTTTATGCGCATTTGTTTGGTGTTATTATAATATAACCCCAAATTTTATTTTCTAAAACTAAGTAAATAAGTGAAAACCCTCAGTCTGTAAAATAGATGATTCTGGTAAATCTCGTCAGTTGAACAAAAAAATTTTGGGGTATTTTATTTTCTTATAGTTGTCAATATGACACCAAAACTAAAAAATAAGTTAAAACCCACAGTCTGTAAAATAGACAGTTCTGGGCAATCCCGACAGAATTAAAAAAATTTTTTTGTATTTTATTTTCTTATAGTTGTTGAATCAATATGGAAAATTTCAAGTCAAATGTAATAACGGTTCAAAAGTTATTCAAAAGTCAATATGATTCAAAAATACTCTCTTTTTTGGTGCCATAACACTGCAAATTTTCCATACTTAAGCCCTATACCTTTCGTCAAAAAATCATCAATTTTTGCACTACAAAAAAATGAATAACTTTGGATCCGCTTAACTTCAAAGGTTGAATGACCCCTCATTTTTTAAGTCAGGTCAAGCTCTATACGATGATATAAATTATATATGTTTTAATTATAAAAAAACTGTCTGGAATGGCTACTTCAGCATTACCTGGCAAATTTTAACAACAATAATAAATCATGATAAATAAAATTTTAAATCAAAGAAATCCATGCAAAGTTTAAGTTCCATAATTCTAGTATTCAAAAAACATCTATGTTGATACATATTTCTAAAAAATAACAGAGCAAAACAAGTTCATACCATGCAACTTTTCAACAAACTTGATACAACGTGTCACAGAATTTGGCCAAAAAAACGGCTCCGAAAAACCCGAATTTACCCGTACTATTTATACCCGTATTATTAAAATAATGCTCAAAGTAGTGACACTAATATTTAAATATAATATGACTCATATTTACAGGTTACAACAAATAGATAACATTTAATTTGTTTAAAAAGTTTAATAGATATTTTATTTTTAACTTTTAAAAATTGTGCTTCAAAATTAAAAAAGTAGTTTAGATTTTTTTATAAATTTGATTCCAAGTTTAAAAAGTAGTTTAACTTTTCATAAATTGATTTTAAATTTAATTAAAAATAAAAAAAAAAGGAAAATTAACTAAAATTTTAAGTCAGATATTATTTGTTTTACTTTTTTATTACATTTAACTTTTATCAATTAGTGTTATAGTTTTGATTAAAGTTTTTGCAAAAAAAAAAAAAAAAAAAAAAAAAAAAAATGTTGAAGTATAAAAGCTGCATATTTCAACCATACTAAATACTCTGTCTAAAACAAGAAGAGGAAAGACTTTGTAATAAATAAATTTTTCTAGTAATACAGTAACAAAACAAAATTAAATAACTTTTGACGGATTTTTTTTTACTTTTAACTTGCCTAGGTAATTTAATTTTGATTAAATTTTTATATTTTGTTATAATTTTATTGCTATAATATATATTTTTAAAATTTATTTAGCAACTTAATGCTAGTTTAGTATCTTTTATAAAATAAATGTTCACTAATAAGTTGATTATCTTTTAATGTTTGGAGTAGTTTTTTTTTTTAATTTTTCGGAGTCCAGTTGAATAAATCCATAAGCTATTTCATGGTATAGTTTCAAACCACACACGAACAATCACTTCATCCCTGCTCTATTATATTGGCTACTTTTATGAAAATAACTAGCTTGTCTAGTGTTATATTGATGTAACTCACAGTTTTTTAAATAGAACGGTTTAAAAGTATCATTTTTAGTTGATGTAATATTGTGAAGGAAACAGTGATTTAAAAATTATTTCATTTTTTATACTGATCCAACCAATTTTAACATTTCTGTTTTGTGAGTTGACCAGTCACATTTTTATATAATTCTCATTGATTTGTTATGTAGTTTTTCTAAGGTGTTTTAGTTATTATTGTTTATATCAAGAAAAATAGAAGCACATTATTCATAGTCGATAGCAATTATAGCTTGACAATTATCTTTTTGGTCCATTGAGTTAAATATTTGCTTATTCTACCAAGATATCCAGTTTTCTTTGCAATTTTATTTGATTTATGTTTGATATGTTCAGTAAAATTAAGTTGGTAATCAATAATAATCTTTAAATATTTTATGCAATCACCAAACTCAATGACTACGTCATTTAATATCACTTTTATGTTATTGTCATGATTTATTAAACTCTCTTTTCTTTTTTTTGAATCATTACAATAAGCATAGCCATGGGCTTAAGAGTATGTAGTTTAAGTTTGTTATTTCTTAACCATTTATAAAGAATTTTTAAATCTTGATTTAACTTGAAAACAGTTTCTTCAAAGTTTACACCCTCAATACAAACCAATGTATCGTCAGCAAACAAATTTACAAAAGAATACTTAATTTTTGATGCAACATAGTTTATGTAAATAATAAACAAAAGAGGTCCAAGTACACTACCTTTTGGAACCCCTATATCACAAACTAGTTTGCCACATTCTGCACCTTTTATTTTGACTACTTGAGCTTTCATTGAAAGATAGTCTGCAATCCAACTCAGAACTGTACCTTTAACTTTGTAATCTTGTAACTTTTCTATAAGAATCTTTCTATTAATTGTTTCAAATGCCGTTTTAAAGTTTAGCATTAATGCTATAGTAAATTTATTTTTATTTGAAGATGTTCTACATTTAGAAAGCAGTAATTGAATAGCTGATTTGGTTGATCTAATATTTCTGAAACCAAATTGATTTAAAAATTACTACTTTCAAAATAGTTTGACAACTGCTTGTGAACAGCAATTTCTAATATTTTTTTATAAGTAGGAAGCATATTAATTGGTCTTAGATCTTGCGGTAACTTTGGTGACATTAATTTTGGAATTGGAATGATTGTTGATTTTTTCCATTTAGAAGGAACTTTCCTGGTCTTTAATGATAAGTTGATAACTTTTAATACAATACTTGAAAATGAAGAGTATAATTCTTTGAAAATAAGACAACAGGTAATCAAAGATAATAAAACAATATATATAACAACTAGTATATTAAAATACAACAAGAGTTTTTTTTACAGAATGAATAAAATAAGGATTTTAAACAAAAATATAAAAAAAAAAAGTTATTAGGAGGTTTAAGGGTTGTGAAAAAAACTTTTTATTATTAATGGGTTTTGGTTCTTATTTAGCTAGAGTATATATATATATATATATATATATATATATATATATATATATATATATATATATATATATTTATATATATATATATATATATATATATATATATATATATATATATATATATATATATATATATATATATATATATATATGAGGTCGGCAATAATTTGCCGACTTCAATCTTTTTGAAGTCGGCATAAGGTCGGCAAAAATTATTTAATACAAAGTTCTAACCATAAAACATTAAAACAAGGTCAGCAATTTTTTGCCGACCTTAAATACTTTCAGATCGGCAGTTAAGTCGGCATTGCCGAATGCCGACCCTAATTCCGAGGGTTGTATATATATATATATATATATATAACTCATATATATATATATATATATATATATATATATATATATATATATATATATATATATATATATATATAAATATAAGAGTTATATATATATATATATATTTATATATATATATATATATATATATATATAAATAAATATATATATTTATATATGTATATATGTATATATATATATATATATAACTCTTATATATATATATATATATATATATATATATATATATATATATATTATATATGTTTATATATATATATATATATATATATATATATATATATTTATGCGTGCCGTATAAGTCGACAGTTTAAGTATCAAAAACCTGAATAAGGAAACGAATAATTAAAGGTGAAAAATTATGTCTACTTAAATTTTAAATGTTTTTTTTTATAAATTTCTTTACAAAACACACTGTGGAGTAGCATTGTTTAATAAATAGCCGAAGTCAACTTATAAAAATACGTATATATTTATGTATGTATCTATTTATTTATATATGTGTATGTATGCATAATTAGGTAATAACATCATTAAGTGCACGTTCAGTGTGGTTATGTTATGTTTCACAGTAATCAAAGTCAGATTTTGAAACAAGAAGTTCTAACAAAGCGTGCTATTGGAAAATGTCGTGCTACCCCAATAAACTATAAAGAAAGGTTATTTGTGTTAACACCAACACATCTTACATACTATGAAGGAAATGAAAAGGTTCTTTTTTAACTATTTGAGTTAATAAAAATTTTGATGAATAAATTTTTGTGCAATATATATATATATATATATATATATATATATATATATATATATATATATATATATATAAATTAGTAAAAACACTTATCTAATTTTTAAGTTTTTCAATTTAAGTGTTTTTACTAATTTATTATTGCTCTGTTCTTTTAGAACATTGAGCACTCTGTTTGTAGAATACACTAGCATAATTTATATATATATATATATATATATATATATATATATATATATATATATATATATATATATATATATATATATATATATATATATATATATATATATATATATATATATATATATATATATATATATATATATATGTTAGTGTTGTGACCAAAACTAAAAATTGTAACTAACTTAACTAAAAAAACCGTAACTAAAATTACCCGACTAACTTTTTAGTCTAACTAAAATTAGTCAACTAACTTTTTAGTCTAACTAAATTTAGTTGACTAACTTTTTAGTCTAACTAAAATTAGTCGACTAACTTTTTAGTCTAACTAAATTTAGTCAACTAACTTTTTAGCGTAACTAAAATTAGTCGACTAACTTTTTAGCGTAAATAAATTAGTCGACTAACTTTTTAGCGTAACTAAATTTAGTCGACTAACTTTTTAGTCTAACTAAATTTAGTCGACTAACTTTTTAGCGTAACTAAAATTAGTCGATTAAAACAAGCTTCAGTACTAAAAACTGAATAACCTATGAAGCCATGAAATTTTCACACACGATGGCACATTATTGTGGCGGTTGAATGTCCCAAATATGGTTCATAGGGGCACGTCAAATCAAATTCGTAACGTATTAAATCAACTTTGATTATTAGAATTTTGTCCCAGCTCTGAGACAACTACCAATGCGGTTGTTGCAACTGTTTATAAACACCCAATGGGCATGGAATCTAAAAATGGCACCCTTTGAACGTTTAATTAACATTCTGCAGTTTAATTTAACGTCAAATTCGTTGTTGGGAAAGCCAACTTGTTGGGGGTACTTTTGTTCTCACGCTCTAATCACCGCAATTTTTTTGAGAAACATTTTCATTTGACTTAACAACATTCTTGAGTTATGAGTTCGCACGATGCCTAAAAGTGTCATATCTGAAACATCAAAAAATCCTGCCCACGCCGCTGGTAAAGCAATATACGAAAAATAAAATTTTCGCAAGAATCACAAGCGAAAAGAAACTTACTAATCGATTCATTTCGAAAGAAGATTTTTGAAACCTACCGAAAGGACTCAGTTAAAAAATAATATCAGTTTTTTACTTCATAAAAATTTGCATGCGCGATAATTGACACTTATGAGTAATGAGCATTTAATTACTTAGTTCATTGAACAGATTTTTTTAAATGGAACATTTCAATCTTGTTTTTATGACGAATTTCAAGTTTTCTTCCGTAAGTGACCGTTCTTCAAGTGGATTTATCGAAAATTTTCCTTTCGAAATAAATTTTTTGATCATTATTTGAAAAAACAAACTATTAAAAATTTAATATGTTGCTATACTGAAGATAAAGTTTCATTACAAACAGTTTGATATATACAGATATTTTATTTTCACATTTCTTGCAGTTAGGCGAATAAACTTCCTTTATAGATTTCGAAACGTAGTTATTAAAAGCGCTCATTTCTCAAGTGCTACTTCCGAAAGTGAAACTTTTGGAAGTTTTGGAAGAGCATTATTTGAAATAGCAACTTGCGAAAGTCTAATTTTCAGAAGTATAATTTGCGAAAGTTACTTTGACAAATTTTAATGCTTCTATATATTCGTTACGAATAAAAATAAATACTAATTGTATATACCTTTTTTTTGTTATAAATTAAAAAATGTCATTTTCTATTTACTAAAATCTAAAATAATAATATATTTGAGTTTTTTTTTTATTAACTCAAATGATTCATATTTTTGAAATTTTTATATATTTTTGCATTATTTGAGACCCAATATGACATACTTTTGAAAAACTTTTTTTTTTTATAATATTAGGAACCTGCTTGATGTATAAGGGCCTTGTGGCACCCATAAAAATATTTTTTATTCAAAGTTTTTTTAAATCCAGTATTATTTTATTATATAAAACACATTTAGGGGTTGTCGGCTGACATTTTTAAAATAAGTTGTTTTTACCACCACCCTAATATATATATATATATATATATATATATATATATATATATATATATATATATATATATATATATATATATATATATGTGTATATATATATATATATATGTGTGTATATATATATATATATATATATATATATATATATATATATATATATATATATATATATATATATATATATATATATACATATATATATATATATATATATATATATATATATATATATATATATATATATATATATATATATAAGCGCAGGTGTAAGGGTGAACCAATTCAGTATTAAACCATCAATATTTTTACCTTTTAATTCCCATATATATTTTGACAGCATGGTGTCTTTTGAATACTATTTATTTTTAAAAGATTTCTTTTTCCCTTTTTAAATGATTGGCAAAACGTTTTTTCCATTCACCCACTGTTATGCCAATATATTTTTTATCAGGTATATTTTTAGAGGAAACAGCATATTTATATACCATATTTTTTGATAAACAACTTCCATTCATCGGACAACTGTTTTTTTGTTTAAAATTACAATTTTCTGTATTTTTGTTTCATTTAGGATTTTTTGTTTTGTTTAACAGAGCATTATTGTGACCTTTTATAATTCTCTCCATATTTTTTATGCAACTGTAGCTAACTTTAATTGTATTTCGATTAAAAATTTTATGTAATTTATTAGAGGGCAGGAAATGCTTATCAACCAATTTCAAAAACACTTTTCCTATGTTAGTGGAAACATTTTTGCTATATGGGGGGTTGAACTAAATTACATTTCTAGTTCTATTTCGCGTTTTTGTATTCTTTTTTTCAGGAAATGGAAAAAAAAAACAATTTTAAGATTTGTATACCATTTTTCATTTTATTAAATAAATGACAGTATATATTACTCTCGAGTTCATAATACAGGGGGGGGGGGGAAATAAAAAGGGAGGTAGGAATAAAAAGGGAGGTAGGAATTTTGTGTCCAGATTTAATAAAGGGGGGGGGGGGGGGGGGGTTGGGTGGGTGGGGGAATATCACGTTTTTCATAATTTATTGTTTCTTGATCTAGTGTACTATTAAAAATTTAAGTATAATTAATTTTTAATGTGGAGAGTTAATAAACGGAGGGGTATGATTTTTTTTCTCTAAAACTATATTTACCTCTATCAGATCGAGAAATATGACACCATGTTACAATAAAAGTATTTTTTCAACAAAAATCCCCATTTATAAATCTAAACTAATATTTTTTACAAAACTTGCATAAAACTATTTAATTCTAGCATGGCTAGAATTAAATAGTTTTTGTGGTCATTTTTTAACAGCTGTTTTACAATAATTTCAATTGGATTTAATATGCTGATATATGTTTTATACTTTGGTGAAAAATTAACCAAAAGCTCATTTCCGACAAATTAAGATTTACTAGGTTGAAGATTTTTAAAATTTTGCAACTAAAACAAATAAGTCTAGTAACTAGTAGAACAAATTTAGCTGTATATAACTAAGAGAAAAGTAGTGATTATGTTAGATAGAGTTTTGATGATTAATGATATTCAGTGTTATAAGAGGTAATTAAAAGAAGAAAGTGGGAACAGTATATTCGTCTTATTACTATTTATTATAGTAAATAGGTAATTAAAAAAAGAAAGTGGGAACAGTCCTTCTTATTACTAAATAATTTTTTTTTTTTGTTTGCTTTATACTTATTTTGTTTTAGAAGCCAATATCACACAATTATACATATTTTGTGATTATTAGCCAGAAAAGTCAAGGTCCTTTGATGCGGTTTCGCATTTTATGTTTAGTTTATATGGTTTAGTAGAGTTGTTCATTTTATATTTAGTTAACAGTAAGATTATGTGGTTTAATGTGATTCATTTATATTTATATTATAACTAACTTTTGAATATTTTAGTACAAATATTTGTTTTAACTTTAATTTAGCTTGATTTATACGGTTATTAGTAAAATTTTAATTTATATGGTTTGTTTAAGTCACTCTTTTTATTCAATATATATTTGGTATTATTAGTGACATCTATTATTTTTTTAGTTTATATTCATTTTAATTTAAATAATTTATTGAGATAGTTCGTACTGGATTTTGTTTATATTTAAATAAGTGTTTACAGTGTGGTACAGTTGTTTGTTTTATATTTAGTGCATATATATTTAAGTTTAATTTACATGGTTTATTGGAAATATTCATTTTACATTTCATTTGTTTTATACAGTTTAATGGAAACATTTTTTTTAATGTTTAATCTTTGTTTAGTTTTACTTAATTGATGAAATGCAGTCTAATTCTTATGTTTAATTTATGTTTAATTTGAACAGTTCAATCCCATAATAAATTTGATACATGGGAAAGAGAAAACTTTCCATTTACCAGAAAGAAACAACAGTACTTTTACGCGTATTAAGGTAATAATCCAGATTAATACATAGATAAATTAAGCAGAAAAATTAGAAATCTGATTATGGCAGAAATAACTACTATAAGTAATTACACTGTTTTTTTAATTTATTATCGGTGTGAGTAGTTGTCATAATTTTATCAATCAAATTTTGCAGGAAGCACTGCAATTATAAATGATAACCATTGTTGTGGTAAGGATAATGTGATAAACCAATTAACATAATATTACAAAATTCCTCAATTTGTTAGCCATAAAATACAACATCAAGCAGTAGTATTATAACAAATAACGAAAACAAACACATTATGATAAGGAAAAGTATGCGCAGAAATACTTAAAGAAAGAGTACAAAAAAATATCAGCGCTGAATAAATTCTTTTCGAGTGTATTAACTTTAATGATTCTTATATAAAGTTTGTTAAAAACAATCATTGTTTAAAGTCATCACTTATAAAATTTAATTTTTTCATAAATTACATTTATTATTTTTTTGAACCAAATGAAAAAACCACTTTTTTCAGCGCATAAAATGTTAAAAACCGTGGTCAAATTTGCATAGTCATAAAAAAGCTTGTTTTTGCATGCCTTCCTGGCCAAGCCTGAAAAATGTTTAAGGAACTTTAAATTCCTTTAACATAGAGATTATGCTTTAAGTTTTTTTATATTCATATAAAGAAGTTGTATAATTTAAGTTATATTTATTATTTTCTGCTTCTATTTAGTATTTTCTTTATTGACCTGATTGAAAAATTAAACTGTCAAGTTGTGATATATGGGTCAGTTCATTATATTTCAACTAATGGTCTGTGGGATCATCTCAGAATTTCTTGATTTTTACATATGTGCATTATGTAGATAGGTTAAATTTGAAATTTCAGACTTCCAAGTGCAACAGTTAAGAAATTATAGCCTTATAAACTTGACACAGTTGCCCCTCTCAGTTTTTAAATGGTCAAAATAGACTACTTTAAAACTTTATAACATTTTTCCCATTTTCAACAAGTTTTTCTACAAATTTTCAATCATTTTTTTCTACAACTATTTATTGATATTTTTTTATATAATGTTGATTGATCAATTTGATTGCTTTTTGCACTGCTAAATATTTTTTTGAAAGTGAGTTTTATTAAAAAGAACTAAATTTTTCTAAACAGGCAGATTAATTTAGATTTTTCTGTAGCTTTTAAGTATATTTTATTTTATATTTTTTATTGTATATTTTCTGTTTGCAGCTTTATATGATTTTTACTCTTATCAGATAACCTTATCAGGTCATTCATAAAAGTTAAAATTGCTGCAGTAATACATTTGATAAAAAGTTTGATTCAGCAGTTTCTAAACATTTTTTAAATTATCATAAAGAGTTTTTAATTTTCGTATTTTATTGTTTATTTTAAAGTCAAAAGGGAAAGAGAAAGGCTCTCTTGAGCTTTGGAAAATAAAAGCAATTGAACGAGTAGATGAAAAAGCTCTCAAAAAAAAGTTTTGTTTTCAGGTTAGTTTTTTTTTTTCTATTTTTGACTTTCATCTATTTTCACTTTCTTTGTTTATTTTATTCTTCTTAATTACAGATTGAATATGAAGATTATGTTTTATATATAATAGCAAAAGACGAAAAACAAAGATATGATTGGATGACAATTTTGAGAGAAGGTAAATGCAATCATTTTTATTTATATCTTATAACATCTTATAGTTTTATATAAATTTATTTAAAATCTCAGTCTAGAACTAATTTTGTTCGTTTGCAAAGTAATTTTTAATTTTTTTAATGTTCTGTTATTAGTCAAGTAACCTTGTTTAAAAATACCTTGTTTTAAATATATATATTAATCAATACATTTTCATTGAAAAACAACAGCAAATTAAATTTAGCAATATTGTTTTAAATACTTAAAATTAAGTTTGTTTTAAAGTTAAATGTTTTAAATCTAAAAGTTATATTTTTAAATTGTTCCTTTGTTTTAAGAAATTGTAAGAAAAGTTTTTTATTGACGATCACCGCTTTAACTAGTATCTAGTATCTTAACGTAGTTGTCTTTGAATGAATTTTCTTTTGCAATTTCTGAAGTAGATTAAAATAAAAAGAGTTGTTAGTCCTTGGCCTTGGCCTCGGCCTTGCCTTTAGGCCAAAAATTAAGGTCTTGGCCTTAAAACTGTTGGCCTTGGCCTTGATCTTGGCCTTCAAAATTTTGGCCTTGGCCTTCAAAAAAATTACAAAAAATTAAAGAATTAAAAATTTTCATTCTATATTTTTATGTATTTTTTGGTTTATTTTTATGTGGTTTTATTATCACAGCAATGTGGTTTTATTGTCACAGCGATTGTTACCTACAGTTTTGTTGATAATTGGCCTTAACGTAAGGCAAAAGTTTAAGCCTTTGGTCTTAAAAATATTTGTGTAGGCCTTGGACTTAAAACTCTTATTCTTGGTCATGACCTTAAAACTCTTGGCCTTGTCCTTGACCTTGTCCTTGGCCTTGTCCTTGGCCTTGTAACATGTGGCCTTGGCCTTATTACTTTTGGCCTTGTTAACAACTCTGCAGTTATATTAAAAAACATGTATAAAACTTTTCAAAAAAAGTTATCCATTTTACTAAAATTTATACTCTTATACGTTTATATAGTACTGATTCACATAAATGCTGAAAAGTCAACTTTACTCCAATAACATCAGTGAAGAGTGAAAAAAAGTATTGCAGTGGTCCTTGTGAGTTTTAATCAATGGATTCAAGCACTTTCTGACAGGTTATTCAATGCTACTACTATCTTATTCATATGAATCCAACTGCAAATACTCTATCAGTAACTCAGCAAATCAGCGACAATATAAAGCTATTCGGGCTACAGTAAACCTAACTATACTTCTTATAACTGACAAATCTATTAATAGAAAAGTTAACATCACGGCAAACAAGCAAGCTTCAAATACTGATGCTAACTTGGACAAGCTCTTTAATATTTCTGCCTGTTCCTGTCATATTCTTAGTGTTAACCAGAACTCTCTCTTTAATAAGTGGTTGACTGAATCTTATTTAATTTCCAATTTTTAAACTCTGAGAACACTCTGACCACTACAACTATCGTATGATCAGTCTTTTACTATTTACTCTTTACTATTTGATCACTCTTTACTATTTGAGTCTTTAATCATCAAATTTCTAACATCTTATCTTAAGTCTAATAGCTTAATTTCTGACAATCAATACAGATTTTGGTATTTTTGTTCTAAGGGTGACTTGTTAACTGCTCTAACTGAAAGATTCTATCGTGTATTAGAGGACAAGGGCTATTGCTCTGGACATATCTATAGCTTTCGATAAAGTTTGGCATGCTGGTCTTCTCCATAAGCTTGTCTTATATGATATAGATATTTATATCTCTATAAATCTCTTATTCCTTCCTGTATGGAATACTATTGTCATATTTGAGCTGGTTCTTCTAATGGTGCTCTTACTTCTCTAGACAATATCTAAAATTTCATTGTAAATGTAGTTGGACTTGCTTTATCTGCCAAGTTTGAGCCTCTCTTATATTGTCATAATGTTGCATCTCTTTCTCTTTTGTACAAATACTGTAATGGTCACTGCTCAGAGGAGCTATAATCTCTAGTTCTATTAACTAAAATTCATTCTTGCTTTACTCATCATTCATCATTGTCGCATTATTTTATAGTATTTGCCCCTGCATGTTCTAAAAACTTTTATTTGTTTAGTTTTTACTTCGCACTCCAATCCTTTGTAACTCTCTTCTATCTTCATGTTTTCCTTACTCATACAACCTACAACTTTTCAAGCCTTCTGTCAACTATCTCCTTGCTATTTAACTCTATTCTTTTTTTTCTAGTAGCTCCCAACTCAATAGTGGTTGCTTGCAGCCTTGATGGCAGTAAATCTAAATTAAAAGAAAAAAAGTTAGACACAGAAAGAAATCTTTAAATAGTTTTCAGTACAAATTTTAACTGGAAAAATCTAGTCATTACTGGTACTAATGTATTGGTGCCGAATCAAAAGTTTGCATCATGAAATCTTTTGATTTGACCATAAGTTACTTGTTTATTTGACTTTTATTCACTATTATAATTATAGAGTTTTTAGTTCCAGTTCGCTATTTTTGACAAATTGAAAAAATCCATAAAAAACCTACTAAACTGGTAGAATAAATTTTTCTTTAAAAGAAGATTCAACGCATTAGATATTTATTCATTATGCTAGTTAGAAGTAGGTAAAGATCTCTTTTACATTTTACACATACAAATGTATCAAATTATTGTTGAATAATTTTGTTGATTGTTTTCCTAATCGTTGTCAATAAGAAAAGATGTTGTTGTTTTAAATATTACAAGGAATTGATAGAGCAAAAGCACAGAAAAAACTTATTTAATAGAACAACAAATTTGAAGAAATCTCTGCTAAATAATGTTGATCAAACAACACGTTAACAGTTTTAAAGCAGCAGTTATTCATTCAGCTACTATAGTTTGCTTGTTTCATTTAGTTATGCTTGATGACGCACTAGTTCTGTCAGTTACAGCCCGTTTCATGCTTTGTTTAGATATTTATACATTTTGTTTTTAATAAGTTTCAAAAGATTAACATTTATTATAAAAAATACATAGTTGTATAAATGAATAAAACTATATATAATATTCATTAATACCTTAAAAATTCATTAGCAGTGCTTTGATACGTCATTAAAAATGTTTCAATAATATAAAAAAATTAAAAATCAAACTTATTTAATTGTAATGCTTTCAAAAATATTTATCTTTTTTTTAAATGTATTAACTTTAATGGTTCTTATATAAAGTTCATTAAAGAGACTTTTGTTGTCTAAAAAAGTCATTGTTTATAAAAACAAAATATTTTTTTATTTTTAATGCTTATTATAAAAAATGCATTTTTATATAAATTTTATTCATATAAATTTTTAATTTATGTATAATATAAATTAAACAAGTTATATACAACTTTGGATGCTTGTTTAAACTTAGATCATTATTAGTAAATAGTTACTTTAATGAAAAGCGTTTCACTAAAAAAATTAGTAAGAGTTAATGTCTCTAATGTATAATTCAGAATATTTTTCATTCAGTGTGTTTTTGAAATGTTTTTAGCCATACATATATACATACATTTCATACATATATACATACATACATACATAAATAAATACATTTTTTATTATTTATTCTTTTAATTAATAATTTATTTAAAAAACTTTATTTTTGCATAGTATATACAATTTGAATCTGATACCACTGTGAATTTGAGCCAAGCCAAAAAAAAAAAAGTATATCAGTGAAGATAGAGTTTAGACGGAGTTTTCAATAAATGATGTTCTTGACAAGTGGATTTCTTTCTTGACTAGATACAGTTCCTGTATCAAAGAAAAGTCTACATAGAAACAAAAAGATTGTGATTGAAAATGAAGCTAGAATAGTGAAAGAAGAAAATCTGGACAAAGTTCGGAGTTTAAAGTTCATCATTCATTTTGATACAAAACTGGTCAAACACTATCGAACTGACCAAAAATATCTAAAACTGTAGAAAGGCTAGCTCTCAGTATATCATCCCTCCAGTTCAATGAACCCTTAGAATTCTTGCTAAGAGTTCTAGAAACATCTAAAAGGCATGATCAAGCTATAGCTGTCTAGAACATATTAGAGTATTATGAGCTCACTGGCCAGGTCATTGGTTGTAATGCAGATACAACAGCCTCTAATACTGGAAAATACAAGGGTGCAACTAAGTTCCTGGTGAATCATGTGCCTAAAAGACCTGTGCTATGGCTGCTATGTAGGTAATTAAATATTTTGATAAAAAAATTTAAAACTTTGTTGCACAAAACTGTTGAGAAATTTGTACATTTTGTATCTTTTCAAAATTTATCTTTTAAGGTACCATATATCTGAAGGGCATATTTCCCATGCAATGGATTATATTCAAGGTTTAACAAAATCTCCACCATGTGCAATGTATAAAGATTTTCAAAAAATCTGGCCAGAAATAAGAGAAAGGAAAAATAATTTCAATCAGTTGCTTTTTTCAATTATGGAAGAGATGAGTATGTTGTAGGTACTGATTTTCATGCAAAGGTATTAGATATTAAGAACTTCTGCATAACAACCCTAAAACAAGATTGCTTTCAAAGGGGAGATTATAAAGTTCTTTGTGAGCTATTAGTCATTTACCTTGGTGGCCACGTACCTGATTTCCATTCAAACAACCAGGTGCCCACCATAAAGCAATGTTCATGGCTGATTGTCTATACTTGCTTACAATGCAGCTGACTTTAAAGATTAATTTAAAATTGAATAAAAGTGAGAAAGATATGCTCGAACTGTCAACTGACTTTATTGTCACATTTTATGGAGCATAATTTTTAAAGTCTTGCTCAGACTCCATTACATGATTTGGACACATTTATAATAAATAAGCTATATATATCCAAGTATGGTCCCCTGAAAAAGCTGCTCCATGCAAGCTTGGTCCGTCATAGTTGGTACTTGACCCCACAGCTAGTTATTCTTTCAATAGCAAATAGACATTTAGAACTGAAAGAGCTGGACTAGCTCAAAAGCTGCAATAAGGTTTCAGTTGTCCACAACCTGATGATTTTGAAAGGGAACAACCTCACCCTTCAACTCATGTAGTTCCCTTGTCAGTTTTGTCAGGCTTTATCACTAAGGAGTTCTGCAGCTTTTCTCGTTTAATTTTCATAATTACTGACCATATGTTTGATAATAGTTGTTCGTAGCTATTCATTAATTTATCGTTGTCATCTTTTAAAATTGCTATAGCTTTTTGACATTTTAATTGCTTGCCAATATCGATCAGAGATAAATGTATAAATTCAATACCTAAGAAGTCTGTACCATCTTCTATCTCATCATTATTAGCTTCTTCTTCATCAGAATTGTTATCCATAGCAACTGCATTATCATTATTTTCTTGGAAAGACAAACAATCTTCAACATCTTCCTTGATTGCTTCAATATACGTTGGAGAATAAGTTAAAAACTAGTTTTTAACTTAACACAGGAAAATAATAGTTACGTTTTCTGATCTAATTACACTTTCAACAAAAAGCTCAGTAAAAAATTGAAACACAAATATTTTGGGCCTAAACGCGCAATTAACTGGGATGCGCAACTAATTGTGTGCGCAATTAAGCAAGAGGCTACTGTAACTGTTAAATAAAAGATTTTTTTTTTCAGAACAAAAATAACTGAAAAATGGAATATTTTCTACTGTTTAATCATAAATCAGGGGCACCAAGAAAGGACGGGGAGGGCAAAAAATTCAATGCAACCTCCCATATGAAAATACCTTGAGTCAGAAACCTAAAATTTTTTTGGTGTGGCCTGGGACCAAATAAGGATGTTGAGATAGTGTGCATTTTGGTCAGGTTAAAAGTGCCATACCCCAGCATGGACTACTAATTCTTGTTAGTAATTAAGTTACTACAAGTGTTAGTAATTAAAATTAAAAGTAATTACTGTTTGTGCCAGTAATTAAATTACTAACAACTACCAAAAATATGTTGTTGCTATGCAAAGTAAGGTATCCATTGCAACCAAAAAAAATTAACCTCATAAGAATTTTGATCTCGTATTACTGTGAATTGTGATCGTATGTATTAAAGTCTCATTTTAATGCTTACACCCGATTTTGTGTACTTAGCCCAAATTAATTACTGTTAAAACAATGTTAATGTAAAAATAGATTGTTGCTATATAAAATTAAATACCATAGCAACCAAGTTAAAGTAAATATAAAATCTGAACAAGGATTTAAGAGGACAAGCAATTAATGGAAACTCGATTGAAGCATTATATAGCTCAAATAAATATCAGACATTGAATTTGCAAATTGTGTCAATTATTAGTTATAGTGCAGCAAAAAATAAATTTCTTAGATTTTTTTTTTAATCTGTGATTTCTAAAGTATAACTGAGATAACATGCTATGACAAATTTATTTCACACATTGTTTTTTCTTAAATCTTTAAATACTCTAAAATAACATGTACTAATTTTTTGTTTTAAAAACCTAGATGTAATTGAAATATAACACAACGTTGATGTCACTGAAATTACTTATTTATAATTTATTATTTTATAATTTCAATATTCAAATGCTCAGTGTCCTGGCAACTAAAGGATTTAATATAAATAAATTATCAATAAGTTTCTCTTAATATATATATAGATACTATAATTAAATAAGTTTTCAAGATTAGATAACTAAAATTTTTCCCATTTCGTCCACCTACTGACTCACTGTGTGCTGCAATTACACAAAGTAAACAACTATTATGGCTGACAGAAAAGTTATATTTTAATACGAAAACATCGTTATTTATAAAACTTCTTACTAAGTTTTTTCTCAAAAAGTTACCAACTATTGATTTAAGTTTTGATAGTTTCAGAATGTACAAATGTACTACTTTTAAAAACAAAACAAAAAATTTATAGGATTTGATATAAGGTCTTAGGTTACCTTCAGGATACCCGTGCAAACTAAAACAAACAGCTAAAGCAAAAAAAACAACCAAGGCAAAAAAAAAACATATGAGGTGACTAAGAATAAAACCCTGAAATTAATCAAGAATATTAGAAACAACGAAAAAAACTAGAGAAGCAATCTCAAAGAAATAAAGAAAGAATTTCTTCAAAAACGAAATATAATGAAATAAATAAGTTTTTAGTAATTCAAGTCTTACACAGCAAAACGCGTCTTAACACTTTTGAAGCAGAAGTCAAAAAAAATAAATGTACTTATAAAGATTTTTTGAATTTTTTTTTTAGTTGTTGTAAATATTATTATTAATTAGAAATTGTATGTGTTTGCTTTTTACAAAATAGAAGTTGAAGCCAAAGAGAATAATTTACAGCCATCACACCACCCTGGCGTTTTCATTAGTAGCTTGTGGACTTGCTGTACAGGAAAAGAAAAGAATTCACGCGGCTGCAAAAATTCCTTCTGTTTTGAAGATGCGATCAATAAAAGTGCCAGTATATTTTTTATTTTTTATTTTCCTTCAAATAACACTTTTCTAAACACCGCTGCATTTGACATTTAAACTATTTATACATCCTTGAAAAATTGACTTTTTATTTTCTGCACACCTTTATATTTGGTTTTTAACAATCTGCATTCCCTTATATTTGATTTCTTGTTGAACTGCTGTCAATCTTAATAGAATGGAGTTTTAAATGTTGAAGGATATTTAGGACCTCGTGAAAATGGAAATGATCATTGTGAGATAAACTTTAAAGTTACCGCTAAGTTTGATTACAACACAACTCAAGAAACAGATCTACCTTTAAAAAAAGTATGTTTGCTTTCATAAAATTTTTTTTTACAATATATTTTTTTAAATGGATAAGTATAAATTATTGTTAATAAATATAATTTACTGCTGTAAATTATATTTGTTAATTTAATAATACTGCTGCTAAATTAAAGTCTTGGTCTTTACTTATGTGTTGATGATAAAGATTTATATTTCACACTTGCAAAATTGTAATATGTTGTTATCGAGTATGGAGATAATAAATATTTTAAATCTCAGGATTGTGAGATTGATAATGAGATTTAAAAACTATAAAAAGTATTCTATTTTTTATTTAACGTTCTTTAACAAATGTTTTGAAGTAGTTTCTACAACAGCACACACATGACACTACATCAACAAAGTAGTTCTTTATACTTCTCAACTTCTTGTATATTGTTTGTGTCTGATTCAGATTTTTTTTAACTCTTTATGGTATAACAAAATCACAATTGCTTATACGTTTTTAATAATTTAGCTTTGAAGAATAAATTGGTTAGTTATTTTTTTGCTTTAATTGTTTTGATAAATTTATTTAATAATATTATGCTGTTAACTTAATAGAGAAAAAGTTAACGGTTTTCACATGTCTTGATTTTTTTTTTAATTACTAAAATAAATTTTTTTAAAATAAGTTCATATTTAGTTCATGTTTTTTTTATCGTTTATTTGAGAGATAATTATAACACAAGAAATTTTCTAGAAAAATTTTTGTTATGTTCATATTTATTTTTATTATAAAAAATGTGTAGAAAATTACAAACAATAAATTGCAATCAATTCGAGCCTTACAACTTATCAATTTCTTCTGCCTGAACTCTTAAACAATTGTGATTTTATACTCTCATTTAAACTCTTTAACTGTGTATAAAATTTTTCAAATATGTTTTTAATATATAAAAAATATGCAATTTTTTTTTATAGATTGCGTAAAATCTTATTTTTATACACAATCAAGAAAAAGATAAAAATAGGAAGTAGTTAAGATTTATAAATAAAACATTAAGATTATTATCGATTTATTGAAGTTATAATAGTTTTATCAATAACAGAAATAAAATCACTCGAAGCAGAATCATTTGAATCATTTAAAAGATTTATTGTGTCTAGTTTATTGTAGATGGAATTGTTGATGTATATTATGTAAATACTGCTATGATATAAAAAAATATTGAATTTCATAACAGTATTTTTCAAATTTAGTAAACCATGTCATTTTTTATTTTTATATTAATACTGGTTATTTTTTCATTTATAATCAAATAAATAATCACATAAATCAGGTCACATAGTTACATACACTAGTTCTAGCAAAGCATGAAGTTGATAGTAAGTTGGTTGTAGTCTGGTGTCCAGTAAATATCATAAAAAATAAAACAAGTTCATTGTTACAATTGACATACTCATACCTGAGGTTATCCTCCAGATACCCATATCTAAGGGTAGGTATATCAAGTATAGGTATCTCCAGATACCTATACTTGAGGGTGTGCTCCATGTACCAATACTTGAGAGCTTCCTTCAGATATAGTTTTTTTATTTTTAATATTGTTATAGCTTTCCTTGCCCTTTGTTTGAAACACATGCCTTTAAAAAGCAATGTCATGTAAACAAGTTAAGCAAAATACTACATTAAATTGAAACAAATTTAAGACACCCATTAAATTGAAACAAATGTTAGACATATTGAAATGCACAAAATTAAAGTTCTTCGTTATTAATTTACATATATATTTTCTGTCCTAAAACTTTTTAAGACATTGTAAGAACCCTGTAAACTAAGGACTGATTTTTTACTCAGAACTGGTTATCATCTCCAATTTTTTATAGCTTCTTAGTTTAGTACTTTCTTAGTTTAGTATTTTCTTCAATCAGCTTTTTATAAAAGATAAATACTATTTTGAGAAAAACATTTACATTTTTATAAAGAAAACAACAACAAAAAAATAGAACTTAATGTAAACAATCTTTGTAAACTACTAGACATGGCAAAAAATTACCATAATTATCACTGCATGTTAGAACTGCTGTCATTTGTTTATTGTTTGTTGTTGATAATTTTTTAGGATTTTTAAATCCTTTTTAACAAACAACTTTGGCTTTACCTTATAGGTTAAATTTTAAACCTGACTCATCAATCAAAAACATGAAGACTTAAATTGTGCTCAAGACGATCTTCTGCTACTTGTTGAAACCAATTGTCAATTATTTTTGATTGTGTAGACACTGCTCTAATTAGTTGCATGCCACTATCGTGATCAAATTTTGCTTATTCATAAAGTTTTGTTACCATGATTTAGATGGCCATTTTTTAATAAGTTTGACTTGATTCTTTTAATTAAAAAACATGCAAAAAATAATTATACCTTTTTTTATACTTGTAGCTAGTATAATTGTATACACAAAAAAAAGTATACCTTTTACTGGAACTTTTTTTTTTTGGTTACTTTTTTACTTTAGTTGAATTTGTTTCAAGTAATATTATATATGATGAATCAAATTTTTTTGCATATTATTTCTCAAAATTAAATTTTTCACAAAATAACGTTTATAGATTTTTAATCTGAATCTTGCTTACCTATATTATTTTTAAAATAATATAGGTAAGGTAAATTTGAAATTTATATTCAACTTGATTTTGCAATAATTTATTATAATTTTTTTTTACATATTTTTATTTGGTTTGTTCTTGTTTTTATTTATTAAGAAAAAAAATTTTTATTTCAAATAATAAACAAGGTACAAAGTTTTGTTAAAATTTCCATACTTAGGATTCATCAGTAATTAATTATTCCTACAGTATATAAAGCTTATTAAAAAATATATTTTTTAATTATTTGTTAATGTTTGTATGTTTATATCATTTAAATGAATGTTTGCATAATTTTAAAAATATTTTTTGTTATCACTTTATTTAAATACAGGACCAAGAATACACTGTAATTGATGTTTCCCAAGTTAATTGGTGGCTGGCACGTGATGAATTTGGGTATGCTACAAAATATGTCATTAAAAACAGTTTATGTCATAAATTTTGTCAATAGTTGCAACACTTAACTTTGTTTTGATGTTAAAGTTTTGTTCTTTTTTCATTCATTTTTTCCCTGGAGTTGTACATGCATCTTTCAAATGCATTGATGTTAATTTTAAAATCCTTAAAAATAAAATAATTTGCTTATTCTGACTTTTTTTACATTGGTATCTTTGTTTTTAATTTTAAGTTATAAAATAGTTTTTAAATATAAAAGTATTGTTGCTGATTCTTTTTTCAATTTTATAAAATTATATTGTAACAAATAATTATCTAAGTTCTGCAAGTACATTTCAAATAACTGGCTTAATTTAAAAAAATATATATAAAAATATCTAGAAAAATTTAAATACTGGTTATTAATATTGTATTAGACTGGTTAATGTTTTATTGTTATTTTATTGTGTGGCATCTTATTGTAATGGTAGCACACTTGCTTTGTACACGTCTCTCGTAGTACCATCCTGCACCTTATTTGTTAAGGTTCCTGTTTTGGGAACAGGGTTGTTACGACATAATGTCTGGTAGATCTGTCAACATATTTTCAGACATATTTTCTGCTGACATAAAATCTGTCTGACAAAATATTTCCAATATGTTTTCTGAAAACATATTTTGACATTTTATGCCTGAATTATTTTCTGTTTCAGAACAAGTCAAACTAATTTGATTGTTAATGTTATTGCTGGTTTTAATAATGTTATTGTTAATGTTATTGCTATTTGATTGCTAATGTTATTGCTTAATTATTTCCTGTTCAAAGCAAGTCAAACTAATTTGTTAATATATTTTCATTTTATTCATCTAATTATTCTGAAATATGTTACTAAATTGTTAGTTCAATTTTTATTTCAAGAATATAAAACATAAAACATGTCCAAAATAAAGTTATGTTAAAATATGTCAGACATTTTGACGTAATTTTGTGTCAGCAGAAAGTAATTCACACATAAAATTATGTAAAAATATGCCGATAGAAAACATGTCAGACATATTTTATGTCAGCAGATAGAATTATGTCAATAATTCAGACATAAAATTATGTCAAATACATCAATAGAAAATATGTAGGACATATTTTATGTTGGCAAAAAATATGTCTGAGACATATTCAACAACCCTGTTTAGGAGTTATTTTTGCCTTAAAAAGGGAAACAAAATTGCGTTAGTATTGCTATTGTACTTTTGCACAAGTATTGCTATTGTATTGTACTGTTGCACAAGTATTGCATATAATATTGTACTGTTGCACAAGTGTTGCACTCCGACTCCAGTCATTGAAATTTTCAGAGTACAAGTCCAACTCCAAATCTAAAGCAATTTTTTGAAAAATTCTTTTAATTCTTTAAAAAATAAATTAAAATTTTTTTTTTTTGTCAAATTTATGAAAAGTTCTCTGAGGTTTAGTATGAATATAAGGTTAATTGAATATTTTGTACATACCTGTGCAATACCGAGAAGTTTTACTATTGGAGTCGGAGTCTCGATTTTGTTTAGCGACTCCTCTAAAAATGTTGCGACTCCGACTACACAGCCCTGTGCACAAGTATTGCTATTGCATTGTACTGATGATTTATTTATAAACATTTGTTTACTCTAATTTTGTTTCTCAAACTCTGTATATTAACAAAAAGTTGTTAATATACAGAGTATATTACCAATTTTGTAGGTTGTTACTATAGTTACTATTTTAAGTTTTTATAAGATTCCATAGTTTTTATAGCATGTTTTTTTAATTCTTCATTGACTTTTCATATAAGTCAAAAGTTTGACTTATATGAATAAGTTTTAGATTTATATAAACTAAATTTGTAACAAGTGAATGCAATATTTACTTGCTTGATAAGAAAAATTTATCTGCAAAAAACTTTCTAAATTTGTGCTGAAAAGCTTTTGCTTAGTTTTCTAATTATTTTTTTTCAGGTATCAAACCTAAGTGAAATGAGAGTGAACAAATTTGATATCTGAATAAACTTAATTCCTGAATAGATCAAAATAAAAAAACACAATTTGTTTTATAAAATACTTAATTATTATCATTGTTACTGAAACATGAAATCAAAAGCATTTACATTATAGTACATTTATAGATTATTTGCTAAATGCAATAAATTTGTTTATCCAATGTTTTTAAAGTTATTTAAGCTTAGAACCAAGAAGTTTATGGTTTGATGCCGGCACTGTTCAGATAAGCAACATAAACAAGGAGGAAGGAGATGTAAACTGGTTAAATGCTCTTCAACAGTGCACTGTGATAGGACTGCTAGATCTTCTTGGAGCACCTAATTTACCAAAATATATATAATGAATTAATAGGGTATTAATCAAAATAAAAAAGGTATTAACCAAATATATATATATATATATATATATATATATATATATATATATATATATATATATATATATATATATATATATATATATATATATACCCTTGCATGATCTTTAAATTTTTTTTTCTATAAAACAAAAATAGCAAAAAACAAATGAAATATATACAAAAATATATGCAAAGTATATACAAAAACAGAATAAAATGATACAAATAACAAAACAAAAAACATCATTAATAATTTTTGTATATTTTTAAAAAGCAAAACTTAATGTACTTGATGTACCGCAACTTTTTAATTCATTTATCATTATATATATCTAACTCTAAAGGCCTATATATATATATATATATCTACTAAAGGCCTGTATATATATATATGTATATATATATATATATATATATATATATATATATATATATATATATATATATATATATGTATATATATATATATATATGTATATATATATATATATATGTATATATATATATATATATATATATATATATATATATATATATATATATATATATATATATATATATATAAATGCCAATCTGTTAAATTTATTTATTTGTTTTATAGAAAAATTGGTCATATTCCATCAAACTTTGTTGTCAGACATTTTGGAATTGAAAGTGAAAAGTATTTTTTAACTTTTCTTACATTATTATGTTGATTATTTATCAACATTGTGTTCTGTAGCATTACTTAAGTACTAAATTACAAATTTTCACTAAAGCTCAATTTACAAATTGTATTAGAAGTGAAATTGCAGAATTGTAAAATAATTGTAGAAATTATGTAGCAAAATTTTTTTCCAAGAACTTTTAAAATTTTGAACTAGTGTGACAAAATTAATAAAAGAAATTGAGAAAAACATGAAACTAACATATCATGCCTACTCTATAGGTTTGATTTTATTACCTCGCCAAAGGACAAGGCAGAGCTATTTCTAAAGAACTTCTCCTGTGATTCAACTATTGAATCTAATGACCACACTTTTTCTGTCATTCCAGGGAAACAGATTGTTTGTTTTTTTAAACTAATTTATTCCCAACAAGGCTGCAAGTGACCACTATTAAGTTGGGGGTTTTATTATATTTTTAATTTTTTTATTCTAATTCACTCTCGACAAGGCTGCAAGCAACCACTTTTAAGTTAGGAGTTACTAGAAAACGAAGTATAGAGTTATGACCAAGGAAACAGTTGACAGAAGACGTAAAACAAAGGCTCAAGTCTGGCAGGTAGAGCAGATCCAACTGCATAAATAAAGTGTTTTTGGACCTTGTCTAAAAGAGAAAGAGCATCATTAGAAGAACCAGCCCAAATATGATGACAGTGTTCCATACAGGGACGAATAATAGATTTGTAGAGGATGGAATCAGGAGTAATATAATGGCGAGCATTATAAAGAGAATCAACCTTAGCAGATGCTAACTTAGCTAACTTGCAAATAGTTCTGTCTTTGGCATTCTTTTCTATCCTTGGCAGAAGTAATAAGATCAGTCCCATGAATTAGAGCTGAAATATAAGACATACCTTTTTTAATGACACTATTAATGATCAAAGTTCTAGGTTTAGTAAACTGGGAATAATGAAGCTTAGTATCAGAGCTGCACAAAAAGATGAAAACCAGGAAGTATAATGAGGCTTGACATGGAACTGACAAGAAGAAAGAAAAGCTCTTATACCTGTCTGGATCCTAGATCTGTAGTACATTTATCAGCGGGGAGATTAGCAGATTATAGTGGATTAGGAGATTAGACAGCAGGCTTTAGCTCAATTGCAAAGAAAATTACAAAAAGAATCCTAGTCAGCTTTATGGCAGTAGTAAATAATGGGACAATGGTGTGAGTCAGAAAAGAAGTACAAGATTTATAGAGATCATTACATGGTCGAAACCTCCTGAAGGGGAACAAAGAGAAACTGAACTCAAGCTTGGGTCAGAGACAAGACACAAATTAAAGAATGAAGGTAAGTGATTCGGTTTATCTAGAAAATAGTCACAAAGTTAACCATCTGAAATTAAAAAATTCAGAAGTTATGAGCTTTAGAACAAATAGGGTCAGTGAGGATAAAGCTAAGCCATTCAGTGTGATGAGCATTAAAGTCACTAATAACAACGGTATTGGCAGAAGAATAGAGAGAATGGGCAAGGTCAATTTGATCAGAAATTACATTTAAAAGAGCGCACCCTTGAGAAGAAGGAGAGCCATAAAGAACAAAGAGAAAGGTGGTAGAGTGAAAAGGTGCTTGTCTTTATTCACTTCCCTAAGAAGCATTACAAAATAATTGTTCATCAGTTTTATTTTGGTTCTTCCAAAAAATAGTTAAAAAACTGTTTAATTTTCTAGATGGTATCACGGTGATATGACACGACAAGAAGCTGATCAAGTAATGCAGGTATTTTATTTTTCGGATTTTTGTATTTAGCTTGTTTGTTTTTTAAGTATTAATAAAAGCAATTAAGTAACACTTCAAATTAGTTAAAATTAAAAGACTTTTATGCTATTTTTAGTAGTATTGAAATATTTTGGTTGTTTGAGTAAAGAATAAAGAGAAAGTCTCTAATTTTTAAATTAAAATTATTTTACTTTTTTTAATAAATTTTATCTAGCTATTTTTTTAATTACTAAAATATTCACAGTAGTTAGAAGTTATTTGCAGTAGTTAAAAGTTATTCACAGACCAGTTTTTAAATAGTTTTGAAATTTTATTAAATCAAAGTTTAAAAAAAAAAATGATCTAATGACTTTAAACTGTTTTGAATAAGGGTTGGAGGAGCTTGTTAACAAGGTTGCCTAGTGGTAGTATTACAATGAAAATACTCTGATCTGCAAAACAGGTAAATGCCAGAAAAGGACAACCTGATGTAAAAAGTTACTTTAAGTCTTCCATAATGTTGTATTTAAAAAGAATATGGCATTATAGAAACCTGTCTAAACCACACAAGTGTGGAACTATAGACATTTAACTCATAATAAAATTGTTATAATTTTTTTTTATTTTAAATCCAGAATTCCAATGATGGAACTTTTCTTGTCAGAAATGCAAGTAAACCAAAAATGTACACACTCTCTTTTAGGTAAGTAATGAAATGTTTATTGAGCATATTTTTCTAAACATTGTTTTGTCTTCTGTTGATTAGCCAATGGAATAAAACCTTATGAGAATTGTGTTTATGAGAGATAATTTAAAAAAAGAAGTTTTTATGCCTTTTTTATGGCTACAATTGATATAAAATCTATATGATACATATTTTAAAAAAAAGAAAAAACTTCTTAGAATATATATAAAATGAGAAAAGAAAAAGAGTAAATTTAAAAAGTTTTTAAACCATTAATCTCTGAGAAACTGGGAAAGGAAGAGTCTAATAAAACATATATTTCATGAACATTTTTTTCAAAACATGATATAAACATTATATCATTATATCAATTTGGTTACTGTATGTAAAAATATGTTTTATAAATAAATACCTGAAATGACCCATATTACATAATATAAATATGTTTTATAAATATATGTAATATAAATATATTTTATGTGAATTACTAAATTATAAATATAAACTTTTTAAATTTAGTTTCCAAGGTGCTGTTAAACATTATCATATCAAAACAGATAGTGACAATTTGTTTTATGTTTCTCAACGGCACAGCTTTAAATCTGTTGTACAACTTATAGAGTATCATAAACTTAACAGTGCTGGTAATATTTTATTACTAATTATTTTTTTTTACTTGTAGTATAATTATTTTTGTTATATTTGATTTTACTACTGTTGTATTTATTTTTAATCTTGTTTTGTAATATTTTTTATCTTATAAAGTTCTATATAAAATCTATAAATAGTGCACAACTTCCATAGTTAATTAGGAGAAGGTATGATAGTTTATTAGGAGAAGGGATGATATAAAATCTCCAATTTAGTTATTCAATTTACTTAATTAAAGGTAAGGGTAGTAGAAGTTTGAATGGTAAGTTGTATGCTGAAGATACAAAAACTTCTAGTGTTAGTAAGCACAATCTTAAGGAAGGGCATTTCTTTGTAAAAATCTGCTTTAACTATTCCATGATGTTATATTTTTTAAAAAAAGTCATTTTGGAAGCCTGTTTATGTAAACTGGCTTCAAAACTTCCACTTGGAAACAAATGCTTCACATGTGTTATTATTAAACATTAAACTAGATACTTTTTTCGCTAAATTAGTTTTATTTGATTTATGTATATAAATATGAAATAATAGTTATTGTAAATAAAAAAAGTAGTTACTGTGTTTTATGTTTTTATACCATAGTAATTGTATATATTTGTTACAACAAATGTAAAAATATTAGACACTTTTTTTAATGTTTTTTTTTTTGACTACAAGCAGCCACTAATTAAAGTTGGAAGTTACTGAAAGAGAAAAGATGAAGATTGTAGAGCAAGATAACGATTGACGGACGACTTAAAAGATTGCAAATTATATGAATCAGGAAAGTAAGATGAAGGAAGCGAATTCCAAAGAACTGATGTTCGAGGAAAAAAACTAGACGAATAAGCGTTTTTGGAGCATTTAGGAACAGTCACAGAAAAAGAATGACACTTAATTGAATGACGAGTAACACGAGAATGAATTTTAGTAGATGGCACAAGAGACGCTAGCTCTTTAGAGCAGTGCCCATTATAGTATTTGTAGAAAAGAGAAAGAGAAGCAACATTACGATGATGTGATAATGGTTGGAGGTTGGCTGCAAGAGCAGGTCCAACTAAGTTTACAATGCGTTTTTGCACCTTGTCTAAAAGAGAAAGGGCATCATTAGAAGATCCGCCCCAGATATGGCAACAGTATTCCATACAAGGCCGGATTTGAGATTTTTAGAGATAGAGAATAGAATCCAAAGTAAGAAAGTGACAAGCTCGATAAAGAGATGCAACCTTAGCAGATGCTAATTTTGCAACTGATTTGATATATGGTTTCCAAGAATATTTGTTTTAATATTTGTTTTATATGAATAATTATTTATAGTTTAAAATTATTTATATAAATAATTATGTTAAATAATTTTAAATATTTGTTACAACAAATATAAAAATGTTTGACAAATGCCAAATAATAGTTTTTGCAATAGTTAGCGTTTGCTCATAATTTAATTTTTACTAGGAAGAGTTGTAAGCTGTTGTACTTTATGTTGTATTTTACTTGAGTCTGTTATTGTTTGCTTTGACCTTCAGAGACTAGGCCATTAATTGACAAACTGTTCCATAATTTGAAAAATTAGTCTTTTGGAATAAGGGAAAAGTTAATTATGTTGATGTTACCTCGCTTATATCTCTAGTCAACTAGAGATGCAGATAGAGGTAGCCTGGAGATATGAGGCCAACTTGTGCTATTATCTATATTATATTTTTATAATTTTTAATAAATTTCTTATTAAAGTAACATAATAAACTAATAAATAACATTATTGAAAAAATATGTTTTTTAGGGCTTGTAACACGACTTCGTTTTCCTTATACTGGAACTAATAATCCACCTGTTTTGTTAGGATCTGGTAACTTAACAAGCTTACTTATAAATTTTATATTTTAACAATTATTGTTTATGTTTTATGTTATCATTATTTTTTTCTTTATATGCCTTATTTAGGTGTATTTCAGATCAACAGAAATGAGCTCACTATAATGAAACAGATTGGTACTGGACAATTTGGAGTAAGCCTCCAAGTTATTCATTAAAATGCTTTTAACATTATTTTAATGACACTTATTACACATAATATATATCATGACATTCTCATGTTATGCGCATGTTATACAACACATTTGTATACTGTTGTACAAAATTAAATTTTGTACTAAAATATTTTCTATTTCTTATAGACAGTTCATGAAGCTCTGTGGAAAAATAATAAATTAGTTGCAGTAAAAATGATGAAACCTGATTCTATGTCTGAACATGATTTCATTGAAGAAGCAAAAGTAATGCAGTATGTATTTTTGTATTTTGAAACAAAGTATATTCTGCATTATTTTGTTAGTTTAGTAAACATCTGCTAAAATTTTTTAATAGGCGGTTTCAACATCGCAATTTAGTAACATTGTATGGTGTCTGCAGTACTAATAGTCCCTTGTATATTGTTGTTGAGCTTATGAAAAATGGTAGCTCTTTTAGTTGGCAGTTATTTTCAAAATTTAATTTCAATCAATTTTTTTTCTTTAAGTTTGCTATTTAAATATCTATGTAATACTGAAAACACACATAAAATATAGTTTTAAATTTTTTTTTTTTATCAGGTTCTTTATTGGACTATCTACGTAATAACAAACAACTTTTAGAAAAAACGCAAGTTCTTATTGATATTATTTTGAAGGTTTCCTCTGCTATGGAATATTTAGAAAAAAATAAATTCATACATAGAGATCTAGTAAATATATATATTTTTAGTTTCTTCTTTTTCTTTTGTTGTAACAGGTTTAATGGTTCTTAAATACATAAATATAAAACTTTTTTTTTTAGAATTTGCTCTTTTGAAAGTGCAAATGCAAAAAAACTTTTATGTCTGGAATACTGATACAAAAGAATTTGTTCTTTTGAAAGAGCAAATACAAAAAAACTTTTATGTTGCCTGGAATACTGATTCAAAAGGGTTTGCTCTTTTCAAAGAGCAAATAATTGTTTTCCATAATTATTTTAGACAGGGGTGTAATTTATTAAATTGAAATTTAACACTGTTTTTAAAATGAGCTAAAAATACTACATTTTTTTTTACCAATTTTTTTATGCTTTTTACCAGGTAAAGTTTGTATGGTAAGTGTTGACCACCAATCTTATTTTCAAAGTTACAATAAGACAAAAATACATAAATTTATAGCATATGTGTTTGTAGCTTTATGGTGTAAATAGTTGTAACACATGCAAGGAAGGTGGTAAGTTCTATAAACGAGCCGAAAACTTATAATTTTATATTATAGATACTGGGTTTCTGCCACTCTTGTTATCATCTATATCTGTTACCCTCTAATGTATGATAGTGTAGAGTAAACTTTATCAGTCTTAACAATGTCTATAAGAAGCTTGTTATAAGAAGCTTGTTATAAGAAGCTTGGTATAAGAAGCTTGGTAAGAAGCTTGGGCTTGAGATTGATAGTTTAATAATAACAAGCTGATATTATTAAAATTTCAAACATCAAAACAAATGCAAAAGTTTAAAAAAAAGAACTTTTTTAACTCATTTTGTTTAATAACAGCTGGTTGCGAACAAGAAACATACTAGACAATAACAACAACAAGCTATTTATTTTTACAATAATAATTATTATTGTTATTATTATTATTGTTATTATTACTACTACTACTACTACTACTACTACTACTACTACTACTACTACTACTACTACTATTATTTTTGCTGTTGTTTTGTTGTTGTTGTTGTTATATTAATAAGATAACAATTATAGTTGTTGTATTAAATTTAAAAAATAATAGTAATGACTATTTTTTTTTTTTTTTTTAAACTTGATGAATAAAAAAATTTTATGCATCTAGTTTTTTCTTCACAATCAAAGTTATTATTGGTCAATAGTTTATTAAAATTTGCATTTATTTGGCCCCAAATGAACAACCAACATTTGTTGAATATCCATTTTGCACATTTGTGCAAAGTTATCTCAAGGTCCAGTTTACTGATGAAAATTTTATTATATTGATCTTAGTGACTGGAGGAAGGTTTTGTTGATCATAGTCTATCTGGGTAAGGTCTATAAAAATGATCTTTTAATTTTGACAAATTTACCAGAAAATCAGAATAAAATATTGTTTAATTAGCCTGTTTTTTAATTTTCAATT